>NW_019416657.1:14761-59081 GCF_000390285.2 Anoplophora glabripennis
TATAGTCATTAACGTTATTGAAACTGACAGCTGCTATACAGCTCGTTGAGAAATGAGGTTAAGTTGGTCGCTATAAGCTACTCCCTACGTCCAATGTGTCAGAGCCAACTTCGACCACGTTTTTATTTGAACGCTCGTTATATATTTGTCTGGGAAATCCAAAGTCAATACATCAAAGTCAGAATCTGAATCCATTTCAAAGTTCTCAATGATGTCTTAACACCACACACTCATTCACAGTCCACAGGAAAAATGAAGAAATACCTATTTAAAAAAATTATAACTAGCAGCTAAGTACTGTCAATAGTGTCAATTTATGTTTTCTCATTAATCCAAGTTTAAGCGGTCAAATTTGAGGGTTTAAATTAATCCTAGATTAATACATAGATTTGAAACGGTGCAAACAAAATGTTATATTTTAATCCAAGTTCAGACTTAATCCTGGATTAAACACTACGGTGCAAACGGGCATTAATAGTCTATTTACTCTAGTGAGAGCAGATAAAAAAAAATGTTTCATATTTGACAACTTTGATTTTTACCAAAAGCTTTATTTTCATTCTCTGAATACATTCATGCTTTTTACTGTCGACAAGGCGGATCAAAGATATCCCGTCACCCCGTTCCAATTTCATCCCATTTTTCCTCGTAACTCATTACGAAAACAAAAAAATTAGAATATGTCCTTGTTTCACCAACTCGCCGCTCAATAATGTGTATTACTAATTCTGGATATTGCCTCACATGGCCGTCTATCAAGTGACAACTTGTTTACTATCAACCGGGGAATTATGTAATTAAACAACTCGCGAATATCTCGATGCGGGGGCAGTGGATTGAAGAATTATGTATGCATTACGCACCGGCTGGGGACAGGGCGTTCTTGTTTCAAAATCCGCTTATTCGCTCGTGAAACGGACGCAAATTTAGTGCAGATAATAAATGTAGATCGTAAAAAAGCAGTGCGCTTAATGAAGCTGTTTATTAGTCTCTGCCGAAAATATAAAATGAGAAATATTCGTGTTCATGATCATAGAAAGTTTAAGGGTACACATTGTTTCAGAGAAACTCCAAAATAAACGGAACGAGGTACATAAGGATCGCATTTAGAGTTTCTAATTTCTCGACCTACTTTTTTTCTCGGGACTCGAGAATTCTCGACTAGGAATTCCCGGGAATTCTCGAATTCTCGAGAAAATTTCTAAAACTTAAACAAGTCAGAATTTTGGTATTGCAATGCGAAATATAAACATGTTATTATACTTAACAATCATTAACATTTATTATTTATTCAGCATTTTTATTAATTACTTATATGTTTCTACTTCTACTAACAAAACTAAATTAAACTTTGAGTATATTCTTTTTAAAAACCTTTAACTTGTTTTTTTATTAAACACTATCATTATACTTATGTTTATTTCAATGTTTTTGAATCGTAGCTTTCTTCCAAAAATTAATTCATTAATCATACAGTCTTTTAATTAAACAAATAGTAAATAAGAATTTAACTGAAGAAATCTTAAAAAAAAACAAGCTTTAATTTAAAGATACAGAAGCGTTCTTCCTATTAATTTATCACTTATAATCACAATTTTTAATTAACAAAACAAAAATAAAATAATCAACTAAAGGAACAGAAACTAAATATTTTCAGAATCAACATCAACATTAAGTATCTGCTTATAATAAAATTTCTACACAGACTGATAACAAGTAAAAAAATAAGAATCGTCAGTCTTAAAAACTTAAAATAAATAAATCATGAGCTAGTCGAGAAACCACTTTAACCGCTCAGTTATTTGTCGAGAAACGAATTGAACGCATAAACGAAACGAACTCCAATCAAGAACTTAAGACGCGCGTGATTTTTAAATTTCTCGATTTTTGGACACTTTTTTCTCGTCTCGAGTAAGACCAGATTTCCCGGGAATTCTCGCTTCGAGAAGTCTCGACCAGAAATCCTAATCGCATTGCAGATGTAGGTTGGCAGCCTACATTATAGTCCAATTAAATAAGCCTTTAAATCGAAATATTGGTCAACTTGCCTGAATTTTTGATATGAGTTAATTTGAAATATGTTATAATAATAAGTGACAGTAATTTTTTGTACAACCCCCGGCTAAGGGTGAAAAAAAAGGCAAAGCAAAGGGATTTTTCAAGATAACTCAAAAGGGGCAAGGACTAGAAAAAAAGTTAAGTTAAGAATAAAAGTTGTAAAGCATACAATTCTACATAAAAATGGCCTCTTGACTTTTTCTTGTATTATTAAAATTAACAGAGTTATGGAGGCTACAAGTTAAGGGAATATTTCATAAATTTAAAAAATCGTAACAAGCAGAAAAATGAATGAATTTTGTAATTTTTTTTTTCAATCTACTCTAGAAAATGTAACCTTTCTTTTCAGAGAAATAGATATATTTTTTAATTTTTAATAAGAAAGTTATTCTAAAAATTTGTTGTTCACCCCCTAAACAGAGATTTTAACGAAAACCCCGAAACAGGTCAATTTAATTTTATCCATTTGTTTACATCAATCTTATTTTTAATTCTTGTATGATTTTTTATAGATAAAAAATATAGTTTTTCTGAAATAAAAAATAAGGGTAGCAACCACCAAACACTTAATCACTTGCGAAATATTTATTTTTTATCATTGATTAGAACCCCAGAAATTTAGAAAAAACTGTTTTGGGGGGCGAACTTTGAGGGTGTATTTCACACCGTCAATATGTTTTTCCGCCGATAAAAAAAATACGTGTCTCTTAATTTTTTATGGTCTACAACATATATAAAAATCTTGAAAATCGGAGTGTTCCGGTTGGGGTTAGTTTCCTAGTAAGAACATTTCTTGTTATCTTAATGTTTTGGACAGGAAATTATATTTGATATATATTATATGATATACATTTTTGAAGCAAATTTAAATGAATATACGTACCTGGAGATGGTAGACACGTTTTTCTGCTCAGAATTAGAAGAACAATTGGAATATAGACAAAAAGCGTATTTCCAACACGACGGATGTCCCGCTCACTCAACAATTTTAGTCCACAATTGGCTTAATAGAAAATTTCGACAGAAGTGGATAGGAAGCTATGGTCCTATTTGTTGGCCAACAAGGTCCCCTGACTTGTCGCCGCTTGATTATTTCCTTTGGGGCTTCTTGAAAGAAAGAGTGTACAGCGAACCAGTGCAACACAATGTTGATTTCTTGAAAAGCAGGATAATTTAAGCTGTTTCATATTTAAACATAAAATTTAATTCCAATCAACTTTTTCCCATTACTTTTTAGCGTAGCGTTAAGATTTAAGGTACTTTACTGTTTACTGTTTTACCTTTTCCCAATTTTTGAAAACCCTGTATATTAAATTGAACAAATGACTATCTTGCCAAGGGCTTCTGGACAAGCAAACATTTTTATAAACAATGATTTTTTGTGACAATTGAAATTTTGTATCCATTTCAGGTATAGGCAACCCGAACTGGGGACACCCTGTATATTATATATTATGTTATTGTTATCACTCTACAAGTATTAATAAATAAATTTCCACATATTTTACATTTTACATAGACAAGAATGCGTAAAAATATCGAGCTTTTACAAAATTTAATCAACAAAAAATATTTGTCCATATTAATATTTACCTTTTTGAGAATAACAATGGATATTGAGCATACAATAATTTAAAGAAACACACGTTTACTGACGCATGCGCACTGACAATAATGAACGAAATAATCTATCTCTGTCATAGGCATACGAGTTGTCCACGACTTCGGCACACTTCGGTACCATGAGTGCGACAAAGCGAACGTGATTTTTTATCTTTGTCCTGGCAGTGTCATAGGAGCCAAATAAAATTGAAAAGATAAAAAGGTAAATAAATTTGTATCTGTCTAAAAAAAAAACGTAAAAAAATTTCGAAGGCAACTTTTCATTATTTCAAATAATCAATCGAATAGTATAGAAAAAAATTGCTTTAGTTTTGTTAAATCATTAAAATTAACGATAAAAAATTTGAAATTGTTATAACTTCTTTATTAAAAATTAAAAGATATATAAGGTTACATTTTTTAGAGTACATTGAAAAATAAAATTATAAAATTCATTCATTTTTCTGTTTATGATTTTTTATATTTCTGAAATTTTCCCTTAATTTCTAGCCTCCCTAGATCTCTGTTTCGGGGTTTTCGTTAAAATCTCTAGGGGGTGAACAACAAATTTGAAATTGTTATAATTTTGTTTTTAAAAATTTAAAAATATATCTATTTCTCTGAAAAGAAGGGTTACATTTTTTAGAGTAGATTGAAAAATATATATATATATAATTCAATCATTTTTCTGCTTGTTATGGTTTTTTAAATTTATATATATTTAAATATTTAACTCTGTTAATTTTAATAATACAATAAAAAGTTAAGCGAGCATTTTCATGTAGAATTGTATGCTTTACAACTTTTATATGAATCTTTTTTTTTCTAGCCCTTACCCCTTTTGTTTTATCTTTTTTTACCCTTGGCCGGGGGTTGTACAAAAAATTACTGTCACTTATTGTTATAATATACCTCAAACTAACTCATATCAAAAATTCAGGCAAGTTGACCAAAATTTCGATTTAAAGGCTTATTTAATTGGACTACGTAGGGGAGGCCCTTTTCAACAACTGTTGGGATTTTTGTTATTTATTTGCTTAGTTTTGAAATATTTTTTTATCATATTGCTAGTTTTTTCATGTTTTACATCATAAAACGCCATTTATCTTGAAAACGGTTCGCATTACAGCTTTCGATGATGAGTACCTTTTTTATGTAAAAAACATTGGCGGTTTAAAATATGCTCTCAAACTGCCAATTTTCCCAGAGTCGTTAAAAATTAGGTGCAAAAGAACCTCACGTAATCTTAAAATCTTCGCCATTGTCATATGTATAAAATTTGAATTAGCGCTCAAAAGCAGCTAATGTAAACTGTAAATAATTGAGTGAAAGCAAAAAGGTCCTGAGTGAATCAATTAGGTGAAATTATTGAATACCTACATTTATATATAAATAATGATAATAATATCTCTACTCCTCATTCTAACTACGAGAATTAGCCCTTAAGTCGGAGACTTGTGCGGGAGAGGAGGCGGCATATTATTATTAGGCAGGCCGCATTTGCGTCCAGGAACGACTTATGTTGGTAGGCCCTAACAACCATTCAGTGCAGGAATGAGGGAAACCTGGAAAACCTCATTAATTAGGGGGGAGGTCAAATGCCAACCGGTGTCAATCTCTCACATTGACCCAAGCCAACATTCTTCCACCCTACCATACCAGAGGGTGCCAATCCTCCGTACAAGCATAGCTAATCTACGGTCTACCGGCCGCGAGAATCGAACTCGGGCAGAAATTTGTACACGACATAAGTACTTAAACCGTGCGGCTATCGACCGACTTTTTTGAATTTTCAGCAAATACTGGACATTTTGATAATTTTACACATTTTTGATAATAGTTTCACTCATAAAATTTTAGTTTTACCCTTGTTTATGTATTATATAGTTAGACAACCTATTGAACTTGGGGATGGGGCTAGATGGCAACTCTTGTATAAAATCCCTTTCGTATTTTTAATAAATTCATGAAAACTGTTCGTGTCGCAAGCATAGTTTTACTTTCGCATACTTGATGGCGCTAATCTTGAATAGTATATTCCGGTGATGCCAAATGTCTGCGTTCCGTATCAATAAACTATATACACATTGAAAGGGATCTACGTGTTTTGTTATGAGCCCGGGGCATAGAAAGAGAAGGCATAATCGAAAGAGATTTGTTTCTCTCTTCATTAAATTATAGTTTATGAGAATATTATGATTATGACCGTTACTGGAATTACATACATATGTGGTTATTTCTGGTATTCTTTGTTGATTAGTATTATACTACAATTATAGAACAATTATAGACGGTTGAAATGGTAGTCAGTGGTGTTGCATTCGGATGTAGAAACGTATGTTCAAAAAGTGCAAATTTACTTGAGTAATGAGCGAATTCAAGGGAAAAATGTAGCCACTAGACAGAAAGGACCCCGCACAAAACGAATGGAAATTGATTGAACATTACTTGATTTAAATCGGTTTATTTTTATCTAAAGAAGCACCCTTTGTGTCAATCTTCATGGTTTGATCTCAAATTGTTGAGATATTTAAAATAATTGTTATTCCATTATTAATATAAAATACAGTGCAACCTCTTTAATCCGAACACACGTTAATCCGATCACACGCTAATCCGAACGGCCAAATTTGAACGATGACAAGAAAAGACTAGATCGCTTCGCGCGTAGTCGGCAGTCAGTTGGTTTCCGATAGCGAAGAACCTGGTGCGTGTCGTGTTTTGTGTAATAATTTTGGAGTTTTTTTGGAAGTAAGAAAAATAAAAAATGTGAAAAGCGTAAAATAATACATATATGTATATGTAACTACATGTTTATGTTTTACCTTATATAAGTTTTATGTATCTTATATGATTTATATTTATATTGTCATCATAAAATGTGTATGTACTTACTTAATATACATATGTACAAATCTTTATAGTATATTCGATAATCAGAACGAACAATGCCTGGCAATGTGGTGTTCGGATTAAAGAGGTTGCACTGTACTCTACATCTTTATTGGACGATTTTGGATCCATGTTATTAAATTCTTTACTTACTTCTGATAGCAGGATCTGCCCTTAAATATGTACCCAATAACTTTTTATGAATGTCCTATACAGGGTGTCCCGAAATTAATGCAACAGAATTTGGTCATAGATTCTTAAGATAAATTTAGGGGACCCGTATTTTTTATTTTTACCAAGTGGTCCCCTCTTTCGGAGTTACAGCCCCCTGAAATCCGCCTTTTTATATTTCAGAATGTACGAGAATCAGTAAAAGTACACAGGGGTTTTACGACATGTGGAATCTGATAGTGCTAGGCTTTTTGGCAGGGAACCCGCTTAAGAGACTTTTTCGTGGACCCCCTTGTCTTTGGAACCAAACAGTTTGGTCGCAAATTTGAATTTCTTAAAAATTATGTTTTTGAGAAAATTGGCGAATCACGATATGCAATCGATCACATTTTGACATTCTCGAAAACACTGCGTTTTACGAAAAAAATATGGAGAAACATTCTAAATTTAATAGCTTTTTTAAGAAATTTAAATATGCGACCAAATTTTTTTGGCTCCAAAGTCAAGGGGGGCCACGAAAAATTGTTTTAAGGGGGTTCCCCGCCAAAAAGCGTAGAACCATCAGATTCTACATGTGAAAAAAAAAAGATTATTCTTAGGGGAATTTTCGGGGGCTGTAACTCCGAAAGGGGGGGCCACTTGACAAAAATAAAAAATACGGGGCCCCTAAATTTGTCTCAAGAATCTGTGATCAAATTTTGTTGCATTAATTTCGGGACACCCTGTACATCCACGTGAATTAAAAAAATGTCGAAACGTCATTCAAAAATTCCACTTCAAGGTTTTATTAATTCTGCAACTTCTCCCATTTTTTACCACGAAATTGTCGGCGATTTCTGTGCGATTTGTGAAATTTTTCTTACTGCAGTTGATTCATTATAATTTATTCTTTACAATTACGGCAATTACCTTAATCAGTCTTGCGTAATTTTCAAAACAAGGGCCGGCGTCTCAGTTCGGAGTTATTAAATTAGCTTGAATGATTAATAAAGCCTCGTGGGAATAAGAAAGGTCCTGTCCGGATCCTTGACATGCGATGTTGCCTCCTGGCCATTCGAATCGACAACACTTTTTTGATAAATCACAAAATCCTCAGGTAAAAGCAATTGAATTTAAGTCAACTTATCTCAGTCAAATAATGCTTCGTTTGAAAGTCTTACTTTTGAAATGTTAAATTTGTTAAATTTCGAATGAAAAGAGAAGATTCTATTTGTTACTACGGATACAAAATTCACCGTATCTGGGATATTAAAGATTTTAGCTATGATTCTATAAAATTTAAAGGAAGAATCGATTGTTATAAAATGTCCCTTTGCATAGATACACGAGCTTTTTCAGGAACAGAAACTGGGATGATCTCAAAAGACAATATTTTCCTAATCCTTTGAAATTTGATTCATTTTCTTAAAGAAACATGTTTGTATAGCAAAAATGTTTCGTTTCTCAGATATAAAATAAAAAAATAGATAGCGAAAACTAGTTTTTTTTTGGATGGTCGGGTATTTTGCCACCTGCATGCAAAAAAAAAAATTTTTAATATTTTTTCACATGTAGATATAAATACCCAGACAAATGCACAAAAAATTGCAACTTTGTAACAAATAACAACTTAGACAATAACCACTTTTACATTCGCAATATACTAAAATTTATCGTTTATTATGCGTATTATTTATTATCTCAGTTCACGTAAACTAACATTGAGTTAATTAGTCATTGTTATTATTAGGATATCACTTTTATCAGGAATTATTGAAAGGTAACTGATCAGATCAATTACTGCTGTTTAGATACATTGATAAGGCCGATCGATACGTAGTCAAGTGTACGAGTAAGGTAATGGAATAATCCGAATGTACCAGTAAATATATACAGCGTGTCCTCGAGTAGGCAGGTGAAACAGTTCTATGAAGACAAACAAATGTTAACGTCGAAAAATTTCCTTTTGTGATGCAGATCTGCTTGTCTGTGAAACAAGCCTCGGAAATTTAGAAATATTTTTTTTCACCAGTAAAGTGTCGCTTCTGGATGAGATACGATAAAACGTTACTAAGAAAAACGTCGCAAAATACAAATGAGAGATCGTGCAAATATTGTCTAGTTTGAAACTAACACACAATCAAGCAAAATGTCATAGGCGTGGTATTTTTACCCTATTGTGAAGGTATTAAGCCAATTCAATTATCTAGTAAATAGCTAGCGATAAATAATTACCCAAAATAAAAAATTAAATCTCAAAATTGTTTGTCTAAATATCCAGTGTCTCAGAATTCACGCAAGTTTCCAATTTTGCGCCATTTGTCTGGTAAAGTGTTGCCAACGAAAAAAAAAGACAGCGTGACAGCTGACAGCTCAAGGTTATTAAAAATGGAGCGCTGCAAGAAAGAACAACATGTTCTCATTGTTGAGCAAAATTTTAAAAATAATGAAAGTGTGGGATCTACAGTTCCCAATTTTTGTACAAAATATGGTCGAATTAATGATTTAACTTCATCAATGTGATGAGATTAATTGAAAAATTCAGTGAGACTGGATCAGTCTCTGGATCTTAAACACGCTGGCCATCCTTCAACAACTCGTTCAACACAAAACATCGAAGCAGTTCGTGAAAGTGTTGCTGAGAGTCCGGGAACATCAATTCAGCACCGTGGTCAAGAAATGGACATTTGGAGAAGCGTCTTCTCATGAAAGATTTGCATCACGATATCCAATTTTTTGTGCCTAAATATGTAGACGACATGTGGTTTCAACAAGAAGGTGCCACATGCTATACAGACCGAGAACAATTCAATTACTTCATGAGTAATTTCCTGGTCGTGTAATTTCCCGTTTTGGTGATCAGAATTGGCCGCCCAGATCATGCGATTTAACGCCGTTAGGCCTTTTTCTTTGAGATTTTTTAAAGTCTAAGGTATATGGCAACAAACCTACGACCACCCACGCTTTGAAGGAAGAAATTGAGCTCTGTATAAACGAAATTTGGCCGCATTTATGTAAACCGGTCAAGAAAAATTTCGACAAAGGAGTGCGTATGTGCCAGCAAAACTAGATTGTATTACACAAAAAAAACTGCTGATCTCATTTCTCAACAACATTCTCTATTTCTTATGAGAATAATTCCATCTATTTGGGACATGCTGTATATTACAGGAGATCTTTGATCTTAGTATAATGGGAAAATATTCACATAAGTAATAAATTTTAGACGAAGGACATTTGCGAAAAATGTAATATTTCAATCGAGCATAAAGATTTTATTTATAGAATACTTACAAATGCAGAAAAGTTTTTTTTATTGACTCTCAGTGACATTCAGTACATTTCTCGTTGGTCACAGGCCTGAAAATTAGTTGCCGTATCACAGTCAAGAAGCTCATTGCACATTTAGGATATTCAAAGACTTAGCCAATCATTAAACTTCGGATAAACACCAGAAAACTACATTAAAAAACGAAAAGTCACCTAAAATTCTATATTCAGTGGATTCGCGTCAATTTGCTTCTTTATTTTTACATTTATTTTACACATACATCTATGTAAGCAATCACAAGGCAATTTAAAGTGATTGTGCTTCCTTTGACCCTCCTTATCATTAAAACTTTTTAAATGTAAGAAGATCAAGCTAGACTCATTAGTATTACTCTAATTATTTTGGGCGTTACAGCTTAAAACCGTACTTTACATGTTCTGTAAAGTTATTTTTTGTTTTCAATTTGTAAAAAATGTGTATTTGTAATATTTAAATAACAATATTAAGCTATAATTTATAGAGTGCAATAAGAAATAAATTTGAAGTATACTAGTACTGGCCAGGTAACCGTACTAGGGTCGACGTTTGAACACCTCCCATGATGAGTCCGTGGACATCGGTGTCTGCTTTAGCTCTGGACATTTGGCCTCCCTGAATACTTCAGTCTGGAATTTGATGAATTCAGGAAATTCTCGTTCCGCCAACGCATCGGTGTCGTCCGCTGCAGCTTTGGTGACTGTGGGATTGGTAGCTGCGTAGGGGATTTCTTGGGAAATTTTTCAAAGTTCGCGCCTTCTGCTTCATTTGGAGGATCACCTGGGTTCTCTCGAACATGAGTAACTAGTTTTGAAAAGAAGAGATTCGAAGGTGGAGTGAATTTTCAAAATCCTCTCGAAACTTAGAATGCGACAATACATTAATGTGTGACTTTTGGAGTAATTTTATGTCTGCATTGTCCTGTATTATCATGAAATTTTTGGTTAAAATAGCTTTTCCTATCTTTTGACATTGTATTTTACAAACATGCAGTAACATTTCTCTTATGCAAACCACCTACCTTGCAAGTACCAAAGTGCGTTAGTATTGTATCAAATTAGACGAACTGAACTCGATTAAAAGTATTATTAGTCTAGTAAAAACCATTTTAATAACCGAGAGAGCATCTAGTAGGCGGCAGACGGTTATCGAGCGATTCTCGCGACTGCAATCCATTTTCTTATCCCCCTTAATTAGTTTCTAAATGCAAAGCGGCCGCGGCGGGACAAAAAATATCGGAAATATTCATTGCAACTCGTCGGCCTCTCGTTATTACCTTCTTCTTTCTGCACTGAACGTCGTTTGAATTTTTTATCCACATCTATCCGTTTCGAGAAAGTCAGAACACATCTTATCGTGGACGAGAATGGATAGATTTTTGGGCGTCGAAGACTCACGCTTTTCAACTCAAGTCAATGGAATTCCTTTCTTTTTGTTATGTCATGTTTAAAACGAAAAATTTTGACGTTTCTTCAAAACGTCAAAATACTGTCCAAAAACACTTTTTTATACTGAAAAATTTAATAATTACATATATGGAGCAAATTTGTTTTTTCTGAAAGCTCATAAAGTGTTGACATTTTAATTTTGTTGCCTAAATGTCAAAAAAACACTAGTTCCTTCCGGGAACAAACAAACTCAAAACAAGCAGTTACCATTATTTTCTTTATTCGAAAATCTAGGATTGAGGTTTCCGGTATTGTAATACGACTTATAGCTATAAAATAACGAGACTGATGATACTACGCATGCGCCAAAGTCGTACGACCGACAGCTGTGTAGCGTGAAGCCCCCCTTTCGTTGGCCATGGCCTTCGTTTGTATAAGTTCTATATTTTTTTATTCTGCCCGAAGAATAATAAATGTTGTAGTAAAGCAACGAATTGTCGTGACATTTTACACGAAGCTTGGAAAAACCGCTACTGAAACTTATTTTTTATTAAGAGTAGTATATAGCAATGGACGTTTATCGCGTGTAAGAGTTTTCAAGACGGCTGAGAAGACGTTGAAGATAACGCACACCAAGGACGCCCTCCTACATCAAAAACTGATAAAAGTATTGAAAAACTCACTAATCTGATCCGATCCAACCGTCGGTTAACTATTTGTGATACTGCTGAAACTGTAGGAATTGACAAAGAATGCGTAAGGCAAATTTTTCACGAGAATTTGAACATGCTAAAAATGTGTGCAACGGTAGTGCCGTAGTTTGTGATGACACTTTAAATGCCATTGAAAATGACCCAAACTTCTTGGAATGAGTGATAATATGAGATGAATCTTGGTTTTTCACTTATGATCCAGAAACTAATGCATTGGAATAGCCCAAATTCACCGAGCGCTAAAAGAGCTCGAATGAGTAAATCAAAAATTCAAAACAGTGAGGATTGTTATTTTCGATATCCGTGGGATTGTGTACTTTCACTGGGTACCTGAAGATCAAACTATTAATGAGCATTACTTCCTCGAGGTTTTTGCTAAACTCCGTGAAAGAATAAGAAAAAAAGACCGGAATTGTGGAAAAAAGTCTTAGGTTCTTCAGCAGGACAATGCACCGGCCCACACTGTATTGTATGTCAAGACCTTTCTAGCCAAGTATAACATCCCAGTGTTAGACCATCCGCCTTATTCACATGACCTGGCATCATGTGCCTATCTGTTCCCCAAGGTCAAATCTGCATTAAAAGGAACAAGATTTCAGAAGATTTTGAAGCTTTGAAAGAAAAAGCGGCATGCATCATAAACGAGCTCACAGAAAAAAGACTTCCAGCTTTGTTTTGACCAATGGAAAATTCGCATAGAGCGGTGTAGGGATAGAGGAGGGGTGCATATTGAAGGGTACAACAATTAAGTATGTCCAAATTTAGAATAGAAAGTTTCGTATATCCAAGTTTTTTCCAGATTTGAAGGTAATACCATATCTTGTTCTAAAGCTGAAGCTGAATGTAAGAATTATTTTTGGATAGGTCATCAAGTATCGATATTGACGGAGCAACTGAGTCAGAAACTCCAACCGCTCTTGAAGATATTCTATTGGAAACTGGAATTCCCAACATACTCTTCAATATTCACCACGGTATGCGGTAGCGTAGTCGGCCGAGCATGCGGTGGTAAGCATTTCTCAGTCTGACTTCCTATTCTGGTCCGGGTTCAATCCCTGGCGTCGGCATTGGCAATGTCGATGGATAATGGGTGTTTGTCCGCGTTTTTTCAAATATAGCCTCCTTCCGTATAGCCTTTGGCTTTGGATTTGTGAGTTATTTCATTTCTGTGGTGTGTTTTACGTTTTTAAATATATGTTCCCGCCACCTAACTAAACTTCCAACCCCCATAGAGCCTGCTAAATCAGCTAAAATTATCGTCTTGCTGCCAAAATTTTTTATGACAACCACATAAGGTTTTGTCTTGTTTCTTGTATAAATACTGTTATATTCTTCTTTTCTACAACTTCCGTGAATGTCCTCCGCGCTCGTCGATTGTCCTTTATTGGTGGCGAGGTATATTTCGGAAAATATAGGAAAAATCTAATTTAATTTGTTGCCTTCTTTCACTCTGGTACTCCTTCGGAATGGCTCGGTTCCCTGCAGGCTTTGAACCGAGCCTAGTTGCTCTAAATGTTTTTAGCGACAATTCGAGTATGGTTAGATACCATATACATTAACCTTAAAGTCACTGCATTGTTAATAAACAAATTGATTAGGCTGTAAACAATGTAATACAAGGATACGCATCCATAGATCAGATTTATAGATGCATGTCATCGATAACTACATTTTATTTTATTTATCAGAAGATTATCGTGTACATTTTTCAAATAAAATAACAACGTCCTTCAAAATAGAATACTTTTGTATGATTACCAACTGAGGCGGTTTGTAGAAATAAACTTTTATACAATGGAAGATAATATTCAGCAATTTTTAGATTGTACCGAAAATGGACTGTTAACAAAACAATGACAATTTAGTATTGTTACTAAATTTTAAATTTATTTTAAGATTACATCAAAACACAACTTTCTGTTTGACCGGCTAGTGATTGGTGTAATTTTTCAATTAGCCATCGCATTACCTCGAGCGTGGATGTAACGGTTTGTCATTGTTCATCGTAAACAAATCATTAATATTGGTGACGCTTAAGGGATTTTTGGTTGAAAGTACCAGCCGTGCAATGTTAGTTGTTCAAGTTCAACGATCACGTGGCTTATAATCATTTATTAAGGCTCTATATATGTCGCTATTCGTAAAAAATGTTATGTTTCCCATGTATATTGCAAATATACATAAATAAAAATAAATGATAAATAGTAAATAAATAGTAAATAATAAAGGCAAATAAAGTTTTATAAACCCAATAAAGTTTCTGTTATCGCAATTTCTTTTATTTACTTAATAACCTATTCATTGCGGTTTCCGAGAAACGACGCATTAAAAAATATCGGGGAATAATCTTCTTATACCTATATTAAATCACTCTATTAAGGTTATGGCTCCTAAATTCCATTTCACTTATCAGTCTTATTATACTGCTCTCAAAAATACTATTTTATGGTCCTTTATAATTTAAATCTATTTAATTTGGACTGGGTGTTTTTTTTTTCAAATAAAAATGTTGCCGAACTTTCCATGATAAAAGAATAAATTATTTAATCCGTTTAGGACAGCATCTAGATTCCCAAAGTCGTTCCTAAAGTCTCCCCTCACAGTACCGAACCTTTTTTCATTTTTCTAATGCCTATCTTCATACTGATTCATGAAAGGGCGGCCAAAATTTTGAAATAATATTACTCGAATGTATTTTTATAAAATTAACTGTGAAATGTTTTCAGTCAGCATCGTATTTTAATAAAATGTATAACCGTTATTATCACGAGCTTCTCAAAAATTTACAACTTAACTTTTCCGGCACAGTTTGAAAGTTTGAGGTTTCTCTTACTGCCGCAATAAAACCAAAGGGAATATAAAAACTTTCCGCAAGGGAAACCGCAGGGATCGACGACCCGATTTATATTTTTATTTGCCCTTTTCATGCGAAATACGGCATACAATCACGTACAGGTAGCTCGTAAGGTTACAAGGTACGTCACATTGATTGTACCATTAAATTGTCTTATACGTTTTTAATAAAATGGTCTACGCCTTGTTTTCTTAAGGTCAAACTTTACTACGTCCATTTTATAATGAATGAGTAATGAAAATGTACCGTCACGGTTCATTATTTGGAATTTTAAGTAGATACTCTAAAAGTGATGGCAAGTGACGGAAGGTGCCAACAATGCGTGAAAACTTTAACGTGTGCGGTACATTATGTTTGACATAAAATCTTCAAAAACTCAATTTATCATCATCTGATAAATTGAGTTATTCCTAGCTCTTTGAAATATCGATTTTTTATAGCTTTCTATAGCTAAGTGAAATAATTCGAAATTGGGCACATGTATTTATGTAAACATTGTCCAAAATCTCAGGGTTTTTCCTAAAATTTACATGTTCCAGTGACAGAGATACAAGGTATCGGTGGCATATTCGTACAAATTACTATTATCTTATGTTTTTCGAAAAAAGACTAATTTTCGAGTAAAACTTAAAAACACAATTGAAAACATTTTTCTTCTAACTGCTCAGAATGTCAAAAAAGTGTACTATGTAATTTTAAACCGCATTTTATTCGAATGTCGAAGTGTGTTTTCAGTTCGTTGTTTCAAATGTTAGACAAAGGCTCCTATATTACCTAATATCGGTATTTTCAATTTATTCTTCTATTTGGACATCCATTTTTATTTTCATTTAATAAATAAACTGTATTGTTATGTTTTTTTTATAAACAAATATGTTGTATAATTCAAAATTATGAACTGACAGGTTGACACAATGTGAGAGTTTTTCCAAAGCCATCTCATGCGACTGTAAATAATAAAAATTAAGTTTTTTCAGAAATGTTGCTATGTCTTAAAAACCAACAAATTTAGGTGTAGAACATGCTTCATAAAAGTTGAAGTGGACCTATATGTGAATAAAATAGAACAATAAAATAAAGGGTGGTCCATTTAAAACATTTTAGAAAATCAAGTTTGAACTTTATAAAAATGATCGTATCATAAAAAATGGCCTGTATAAAACATCGATATTAGCTAATATAGGAGCCTTTGTCTAACATTTGCTTATAACTCTGTCAAATGTTTTTGCTCCCAGTGTTAGAAGTTGAAAGTTAATACAACCTCTTCGAGATCAGTTTTTTTCCAAAATTCGAAGAATTTTCTATATAACTTGGCAACCCCACATTAAAATGTTAAACTGTTTATATTGCCATATATAGAATTTTCTCATAAATCCATACGTTTAAAATTATACAGGGTGTTCCATTTAAAAAATGTAATATTTGGCGTGTGCCATTTTTACTCATCGCCCTGTATGTTTCAAATAAATTTTGCAGTTTAGGTTTCTTGATTGTGTACAACTTTTATATAACCTTTTTTCTGTAATATGAGTAACAAGGGAGTTATTGTACTTTCTCACACTAATGGCCCACCTGTATAAACCACAATCCATCAGTCTCTTGCAATTTTTTGGGAATACGCCTTATTTAATAGTTATGTCATTATTTTGTGGAGACTAAGATGAGGATCCTCCGCAATTTGGTAACAGAGAATTGTCCATTACCACAAATCCCAAAATTTCGCCAATTAAAAAACATGTTTGTACGAAGATAAAATTTAAGATGAAAATTAATATCTAACCAATATGTATAAGTACATATATTATGTTGCCGCTGGATACTATTAATACTTTCCTTGTATGTATCCACCTGTAAACAATGAGTAACTTCAAGAATTGTAACAAGTTGGAATAAATACAAAAAATATCTAATTTGATACCTATTATATTAGACTCGTAGTTGGTATTTTTATTGTTTTATATACTTAGCAATAGCTCAATTTTGAGTTTATTTCAGTTTTAAATAAATTTAGCACATACTGAAAAAAACATTGATGTAGGGTAATAATGATCTGTGTAAAACATAATAACGCAGTAATAGGAGCTGCGGTAGAAGTGACTTAGGAGTGGATAGATCCCCCAACAGATCTGTACCATAGAAGTCTGTATGTATCCATCGCAGGGGTTGTTGAATCTACCCTCAAAAAAAGAAAATATATAATCAATTACACATTAGGTATTATTCCACCGATTAGTTTTTATATTAAGTCATCGATTCCAAAAAGAGTATACAGAATACGGAATAGAATTCATATCGCTTGAATGAGTCAAATTTTTTTAAAACGCCGAAACACGTTAACTGATTTTGATTTTTTCCCATCTTTCGGTTATATAATTAATTTTTCTTCAACCCCCTAATCCCCGTTTCCCCTACTTTTTTTCGTTGAAAAGCTTATAGAAAACCGAATCCAGCCATACCAAATAAACAAGTTTTATTTTTTCAATAGCAAGGTTTTTAGGGTTGTATAAAACACCTACTTAACAAGTGAAATAAAATTTAATTATCTTCAGTGTTATCCTCCATGAATTTGCACAGAATAAAATAAAGAATTTGAAACTGTACCTATCACTGCTAACGCAAAAAAGATATATTTTTTATGTTGCGTTTTTTTGGCACCACTTACTTGCCAGGCTTTCTGGTTAATTTTTCGCTTTAGTTGTAAATTGGAGTTCGAAACGTTACTATTGTGTCAAAATCAAGTTATTTACTGAATTGCAATGGTATTGTCGGAAAGGCAACGCATCGAAATCTTGATATTGCTTGGATGTGGAGACAAAATAAGAAGTCAGGCTGAAGTGCGCGATTTATTTAATGCGAAATATCCCGAAAACCAAATCTCGCAAGGGACAGTTAGTAAAATATTTCACAAATTTGAGGAACACGGTACAGTACAGACTTTGCCCAAAACTGGACGGGCACGTGCTTTGAATGAAGAAAAGAAATTAGACATTGCATTAGAACTTGTTGAAAATCCTCATACTTCAACTGTTTCATTGGCCCGCAATCACGATGCTTCTCGAACTGCAATTCGAATGTTTCTGAAACAAGAGAAATACCACCCCTATAAGGTATGTCTTGTCCAAGAGCTTTTGGAAGACGATTATGATAGGCGATTACAATTTTGTGAGGAAATGATGAGACGGTGTGACGACAATAATGGTTTTCAACGAGACGTACTTTTTTCGGATGAAGCTACGTTTTATTTAAATGGAGTGGTTAACAGGCACAACTATCGCTTTTGGTCCCAGGAAAATCCACACTGGACATGCGAATCGCATACGCAGCATCCACAAAAAGTTAATGTATGGGCAGGTATCATCAACAACAGAATCTTGGGCCCATTCTTTTTTGAAGAAAATCTTACTGCCGCACGCTACCTGGATTTCCTAACATTTGACCTGATACCTGCTCTAGCTGTGATTTTCCCTCATGAAATTGATCCAGATATACCGAATGAAAGAATTTGGTTCCAACAAGATGGCGCTCCCCCACATTTTGGTATTGATGTTCGAAGATACTTAGATGAAATGTTTCCAAATCGCTGGATTGGTAGACGGGGTACAGTTGAATGGCCGCCAAGATCCCCCGACTTAACACCCCTGGATTATTTTCTTTGGGGATATTTGAAAGAAAGAGTCTACCAGGACAGACCGGATAATATTGAGAATTTAAAGAACAAGATTAGGGCGGAGATGCATAATTTACCAGCTGAAGTCATTCAGAATGCTGTGGACAGCTTTTACTATCGTCTTGGAGAATGCCAAATAGTGAATGGAGGACATTTTCAGCATTTGCGACATTGAGTTTATTTTTGTAAATTATCTAGTTGGTTCAATTTCTAAATGAAAAAAAAACTTGCTATTGAAAAAATAAAACTTGTTTATTTGGCATGACTGGATTCGGTTTTCTATAAGCTTTTCAACGAGCCCCCACATGCCTTATGTTTCCATTTGAAAAAAAAAGTAGGGGTAGCTGGGGGTTAGGGGGTTGAAGAAAAATTAATTATTATATAACCTAAAGATGGGAAAAAATCAAAATCAGTTACGTGTTTCGGCGATTTAAAAAAAATTAACTCATTCAAAAGATATTAATTTTATTCCGTACTTCTGGCCATCCCTGTATAGTTATTTTGATGAAATGAGTAGTTCATTTTACAATAATTATAACAAAAACGAATTATATGTCCCAGAAACACTGTGTTGGCTTAAAAGGTTGAAAACAGGATATCGTTTTTTGGGCGCAAGTTGTAAGTAATAATTTGCCTATAGTGTCCTGAGATATAACAAAATATATTAACTCTTCAAAATTAACGCCCTGTACCTCGGAAACTAATCCTTCAGAGAATAGTACCCTCATTTTTCAATAAGGAAGAAATATTCCTGTAATTTCACAATTTAAAGTGAAATCACCCTGTATACTCTCTCAAGACCTTATTTCTTATCATAAAAACACATCATTTAGCCAGAAAGGGGCGCCACGTCCCCTGCCGACCGCCATAAATCTAAAGTGGCGGCCCCTGAGAACCCCGAAAAGACCTGCGACGAAATTAAGAGTTTCAAGGAGGAATATAAAAGGAATTAATTGGCCGAAGTGGAGGAAAAATACCGGCTATTTTTAAGAGCCAAGGTCCTAAATATATGGAGGGAGACCGACTCATTCCGTTTGATTAACTAAATTGGAACTTTTATAAAATGATGAAATAAGAATCCCGCCCGGGAGGATAATACGGCGTTATGGATATAAATTCAGTAGGGGTTGGGAGAGGCAATGGTGCCCCTGTAAGGAAGGCAATTAAAGTAAAGCGAGGTATTTATGGACGGGGTGGGCGTAATTTGCCATTGCTCAAGGCCCTTAAGTTACGGATCTGGCGTTACATGTTTATCGTAAATACAGAAATGGGAAGGGATGGGGGGTAAGTGGGCGTTAGAAATGTGGAATGGGTCAGTTTGGTCACAATTATATGGGGTGTTTCAAGAATCATCTCAATTATGGGAAGACCCTTCATAAAAATAGATTTTAAACTTTAAATTTTTTCAAATGTTAACTATGTATAAAAACTCAGGAAACCACAGATGGGGGGGAGGTAAAAATAATGGTACTTGTTATATAAACTCCACCGTTTTTTCAGTTAAAGTTTCCAAAAGAAAAATGAAATTTTATATTAGAACTTTGTTGTGTATTGATTTATTGGAATGGTAATTTGGTTGAACTGAAAGAGCAAAATAATAGTTTAAATAATTTGCTTGTCACATATTAATTAGCCATCCTCTTCTCAAAAGATTCGTCACTTAATTGTTAATATTCCATAGCTTCTCTATCTTTTGATAATTTATGCTGAATCAATTACTTAAGGAGGTTCGATACCGAAAAGAAAATGGTAAAAAAGGTTTTCAATGCAATGCAAATTGCCTCGTGTAAAAATATCAGATCGATTGCCAATGTAGTTTTTTTTGAAAAATAATATTAAAAATTATGCTCTTATACACAGGCTCTTATAGGAGTTGGGGAAAAAACTTTAATCAAACGTGAATATTGCTCTTAAAAATGGTTAGGAACGGGAAAATAAAATTGCAATTAAAGAATTAAATATTACTAAACATTTTAAAACAATAAAAATATGCACTTACAATGAGATTATTGAGATAATGGAATGAATATACAGGGTGTCTCATAATTAGCTGCCATCCCTGAACAGGCCGATTCTATGATCAATACTAAGTAAAAAAGTTCATATGAACATCGGTCCGGAAATGCTTCCTAAGGGCACAGGGACCCATTGAAGAGGGAGGAATGGAAATCATTTTTTTGCAATATCTCTCAATCGCGTTGTGATAAATGAATGAAATTTGGTATACACACCTAAATTTTGATGAGAAATTTGATGGACTAATCCATTTATTTCCATAAGATCCATTGGGGTGGGTACGGGGGGCCCTTGGTACTTTGCGTGTGTAACTTTTTCATCTTTGACTTTTTAACAAATTGGACAGCAAATTCCGTTTTCCCGAACTGTTTTACGTTAAAAAGGTACTCTTGTTTCAAATCGTTATCTTTAACGGTTTCTGAGAAAATCGCTCTTGAATTAATCCCACTTTGGTCAATTTCATAGTAATTTAAACAAAAAATAATAATAATAATTTTCCTTTCCTCTCTTTTCCATTTAAAGGATTAATTTTTATTTAATTTAATTTTTTATTATTATTTTTTTATTAAAATTAGATTAAATTTAAACAAAAAAATTTTTTTTGTTTAAATTACTATGAAATTGACCAAAGTGGGATTAATTCAAGAGCGATTTTCTCAGAAACCGTTAAAGATAACGATTTGAAACAAGAGTACCTTTTTAACGTAAAACAGTTCGGGAAAACGGAATTTGCTGTCCAATTTGTTAAAAAGTCAAAGATGAAAAAGTTACACACGCAAAGTACCAAGGGCCCCCCCGTACCCACCCCAATGGACCTTGTGGAAATAAATGGATTAGTCCATCAAATTGCTCATCAAAATTTAGCTGTGTATACCAAATTTCATTCATTTATCACAACGCGATTGAGAGATATTGCAAAAAAATGATTTCCACTCCTCCCTCTTCAATGGGTCCCTGTGCCCTTAGGAAGTATTTCCGGACCCATGTTCATATGAACTTTTTTACTTAGTTTTGACCATAGAATCGGCCTGTTCAGGGTTGGCAGCTAATTATAAGACACCCTGTATAACGTTTTGACAAATTTGAACAAACATCTGATCCAATGAAAGGAAATATATGAACACCATACGCTGTATTTAATGCTTCGACTGACGCGCTATATTTGAATAGCTCGATTATAGACTATAAAATTATTCCAGTCGAAAACATTTGTAGTAATAATTAATATTAAATAAAATTTTCGTGATCTAATGCAATATACTAGCAGTTTGAAACAAATATTGAAATGATCTCTTTGCAAAACGAACAGTATACTCGTAGATGTTTTGTCATAATCTTCAATTTGACAAGGCGACGTCTCACTATCATACACTGAACTACTTGATGGTTATCATATGGACTCTCAATTTGCACATTTTACTTTTTTCTCATCAACCCACATTCTGTTTCATACGCATTTTATATTACTTTTTAGTCATTACTTTTCCTTTGTACCATGGATGTTCATTCATGTTTACGGAATACGCTCATAGTTGACAGTAATGACAGTTGACCCAACTTTTACCACCACGCCATGGCAATATTGCCAGATTTCATCCATAACTTTACAAGCTCTTAATGAATAAATAGACACTTTTATTCAAATAAAAAGTTAATTGCCGTGCATTAAACACGAAAAATATATGCAAGCTAATATGTGTTGTATAAATTTCATTCCTACATATTATATTTAGTTCGCCCAAATTAGTTTATATAAGGTTGGTACCGCAACGAAACTACCGTGTATAAGCATAGGCTTCCCTCCCGCACCGCCTGCCCCGCAAGAGATGTATCGAACCTCCTTAATCATGATTAAACTAAGTATGATTAAAATTACTTAATCTACAATTTTAATTTTTTACACAACTTTGGACACGGTCTTAGAAATACAGGGTGGTCCGAATTTTATGCAGGAAACTTCGATGACAAATAGATCTCTTTAAAATAATAGGAGTTTGTCTTATAAACATAGGTCTGGAGCGGCCTCGTTTTAGAGATACAGGGTGTTGAAGTTGTTAAAAAAAAATTGATTTTTTATTTGTATCTCCGGAATCTATTAACCGATCTCAATAAAATTTGGTACAGATAATGTATGATAGTAGACCTTGTATTCTCTAAAATATGAGCCCTAAAGATTCAACCAGTGGCGTACAACTGGACAGGGGAAAATTTGTGTTGAAAAGATCTTGTCCGAATTCCATAAGGATTTTCTTGTGACCAAATATGCAAATTGTGAACGCAGCTTCATCAATCCAAAGTATTTCTAGTAAGAATTCTAATAACCACTGATAAAAATTCAGGTGTCTCTCTACAGCTCCCGGAAGTATAATTCGCCTGCATTTTGGTTGTTTTTTTTTATTATTTGAATAACTGTGATGTTAATTGCCTATATGTAATTTTGTTCACGTATCCCTCTTTACTTCAGATTAATCCTTTTATTGAAATGTCAATCGTTTTTACACAAAAATTATGACTTTTATTAGTAGTTTTTCCTTTCCAATAATAGTCACTGTGAATGTAACTAGAATTATAATATATTTTAAAGACTAGAAATAGCACATTTAGTAAGACAATGATAGAACAAGTAGATCCATCCATTAATTGAGAAAGCGTAACGCTAAACTAGAGCAACTTCCTTTAATTTTTCGCATTGAAAGATCACGAAGAACATATCAACACCAGAAAATGTACCTTTTCTATTTTGTCCCAGCAAATTTGTAAAGATACTCAATAATTGTGATTAATGCATGTGCTAATAGTTTCCTAAAAGCATCCTGCGGAGTGTGATTATGTTTATAGCGATTTTCTGTATGTTCAACAGGTGTACAAAATTCAGGAAACTTAAGATAAACATACGAGGTAAAAATATGCTTTTATTTTCATTATTTTGAATGCATTGTCAGTTGTCTGCCCCCTTAATCGAATTCAACGAAGTTGTTTAACTTCATTTGTTTTTTCACATAATTTGAAAATATCGGTTTGTTTATGTGCTGAAGTTTGTTTGTAGTTTCTTTTTTCTCGGTGATGACATAATAGCCGAAACTAGGAAAGGAAAATACATGTTATACAGAATTAAAAAGGACTATAATTTACCCCAACACACTTACCGCCAGTCGATATTACAGTGAATTACTGTCAGATTAGCAGCAAATGATGACTTATGACATATTGGTTATTTTGTTTTTAAGTTTCGTAAATAAAAGAAAAATACAATGAGATAGGTATAAGGAAGTGTAATATGGATAGATAGAGGGTAAAATTCTACAACAGTTTTTGATTAAATATACGGGGTGTTCCATTTAGAAAAAAAACAAGTTCTGGCGGTTCCAAGTTAAGCAAATTCAACAATAAATTTTCACCACCCTGAATAAAATTAAACAGTTTTTAAAATAACTATAACAAAGGATAGCCATCCTATATATCTCTTTTAAATATCAATATTTTAGCTTGCACGATGTAAAAAATAGGCAATTGTGAATTAGGCCATGGAAAAGCAACTTTTTTTGAAAGAATTGAAATATCTCGAAGACCATTAGAGATAGATATAGGGAAGCTTGATTAAAGTATCCCTAAAATTACGCGTAGAATACATATATGCAAAAATATACAGAGTGTTTCATTTAAAATAAGCAAGTAGATGGCGACTTCCGGTATAACCGGAAGTGCTACAACAATGGCATCTCCGAAAACCTCAAATTTTCAAATTTGAAATCGAAGTAGTCTAAAATATTTACACTATAAAAAAAAATTCACTCAATAATGTTTCAACTTCTAATCTCACCCGATTGAGTGAAATTTTCATTCTATTAGTACGAGTACAATTAAAATTTTATGAATGAAACTATTGTAACAGAACATTTTGAAAATTTTATTCACATCCGAGTTTGTAACTATCAAGTGAGTGACTTTTGACTCTATTCTAAGTATGTAAAGAGTTGATTTTTCCTCTAAATTTAACTGTTATTGAGTAATTTCTTACTCAGATTTGGTTTATAGTCTCTTTAAATTTTAATCTAAATATCATTGTATTAAAGTCATAAACTACTAAGCTGCCACAGTGGTTCCTACACAGATTTGTTTTGGAGACAATATTTTAGGTCTCGATTAAAAGAATTAGTTAACTGACGAATAAATTGTCATAATCTATATTGTACGTTACAGGTACGTAAGTAACAATTTAACTATCTGTTTATTTAACCAAGTATTAATCGAGACTCAATATAGATATTATTGTTTTTAATTATTGTAATCAAACTGCATTTACACACAATTTTCACCAAAATAACCGGATAAACGGATACTTGTCTACACTACACGCCATACACCACGCCACGAGATGACCTAATGGGAACAATGAGAATAGACAAAGACAACGCACGACAACCATAGAATGGAGTGGGGTCACACAATAATGAGGACATTTACTCCGATTTAGGTGCAAGTGTACCCAATTCGATTTTATCTGGAGAATTTATTTAACAGGTATGTAAATGAGTAAAATTATTAAAATGCTCAATAATGAATGAAAATATATTTCAATCAATGGATTCACTAAGTACCTTTATTGATTTCACTCATACCGATTTTTTTACAGTGTACAGTATATTTTATATACAGGGTATCCCAACGAAAATTTGACCCCCCCTATAATTGGAAAACCGAATAATATTTCAAAATTCGCCGAGACCAGTCGATTTTTGTTCCTGGGGGAAGCTTTTTTGACAGTCAAGCCAACTCGATATGTTCATCCCCCTAATGCCTAGCAACCCCAACTTAAAAATTTCAAATGCAACTACCCCACTTGTGGCACATCATTTTAAAGCCCTTTTCATTGCGAATACAGTGACGTACCGTTTTTAGAAATCGGTTGAGATTTGACAGAATTATTGGTTACAAACGAAAAGATGACAAACCAACTTACGCGTAGTAATTTCTACACAAATGCCCACCACTAATAAGTTTTTCATCTACTACACATGACCGCATTACCTAATTGTTATTGATGTGTCTATCAGTTTACAAAAAAGTCAGAAATGAAATAAAAAAGCTGAAGCAAATAAAACTAGATACTAAAATAGTTATTAGTAGAAGATACTTAAGTTTATAGGAATTCAGACCTTTTCAAAATAACAAAAAATCAGTACTACAAAAAAAGTCGGTGTTTTTTGCTTGTGACCAAGAAATCGTTAGTTTCAGCCGTTATTGAAAGTATTAACGTGTGTTCGAAATGGTTTATTCTATCGCGGAAAGAGTAGAAATTGTTGCAATTTATTATCGAAATCACGATTGCGCTAAAGCTACAGCACGAATTTTTAATGCCAATCATCCTGAAAAAAATGTAAACCACCAGTACGTTAAACACCTGATTGACAAATTTGTTGCAACAGGTTCGCTTTTAAACAAGAAACGTGAAGTAATTGGGCCAGTTCGAAATGAAGCAGTTGAAGTGGCAGTTTTGGGTCATGTACAGATGGATAATAAGCAATCGATTACAACTGTGTCTCAAGCTTCTGGCGTATCCCGTTCCAGTGTTCATCGAATTTTGAAAAAACACAAGTTTCATCCATTTAAGATGACGCTGGTTCAAGAGTTACATGAAGATGACTTTGATCGCCGTAACCAATTTTGCGAATACTTTAGTGAACAACTTCTACTGAATCCAAATCTTCTCTACAATACATGTTTCTCCGACGAATGCACATTTATGTTGAATGGCGAAGTGAATAGACACAATTGTCGTTATTGGAGTGATACTAATCCGCATTTAATCAGGGAATTTCATACTCAGACACCTCAAAAATTGAATGTTTGGGCAGGCATTTTGGGCGACCATCTTGTTGGACCATTTTTCATCCAAGGTAATCTCGATGGAAACACCTATCTAGAATTATTGGAAAGTACAATTGATCCTAGGATAACAGAGATTTTAGAAAGTGACGACAATTTACTAGAAAATGAAATAACCTTCCAACAAGATGGTGCGCCCCCGCACTATGCTGCTGCTGTGCGACAATTTTTGGATGACCATTTCCCGGGGCATTGGATTGGCAGAAGAGGTCCCGTCGAATGGCCACCAAGATCTCCGGATCTGTCCCCTTTGGACTTTTTTCTGTGGGGTCATTTAAAATCACGAGTGTACGCCACTCAGCCGGAAACATTGCAAGTGCTACGTCAGAGAATTGTAGAAGAATGCCGATTAATAACTGCGGATGTCTTTAATAATGTTCGAACAGAATTTGAAAACAGACTGTATTATTGTTTGGAAGTTAACGGGGGTCATTTTGAGCAATTCATCAAATAAATCTGATTTATTATTTGCTTCAGCTTTTTTATTTCATTTCTGACTTTTTTGTAAACTGATAGACACATCAATAACAATTAGGTAATGCGGTCATGTGTAGTAGATGAAAAACTTATTAGTGGTGGGCATTTGTGTAGAAATTACTACGCGTAAGTTGGTTTGTCATCTTTTCGTTTGTAACCAATAATTCTGTCAAATCTCAACCGATTTCTAAAAACGGTACGTCACTGTATTCGCAATGAAAAGGGCTTTAAAATGATGTGCCACAAGTGGGGTAGTTGCATTTGAAATTTTTAAGTTGGGGTAGCTAGGCATTAGGGGGATGAACATATCGAGTTGGCTTGACTGTCAAAAAAGCTCCCCCCAAAAACAAAAATCGACGGGTCTCCGCGAATTTTGAAATATTATTCGGTTTCCCAATTATAGGGGGGGGTCAAATTTTCGTTGAGATGCCCTGTATGAAAATTTGCAAAATATCCTACGCAATATAGTTGACCGAAAGCTTAAAAATAGAACACATTTGGTGTTATGATAAAAACGTTGGTTCTGCTCTAAAGTCAACATTCCCAAAAACCTCGCAAGCGCCGATACCCAAAATCAGAATACAACGAGTCACTCAAGAGATACCATCTGTTAATTGCCATAACACACATTTACGATAATTCCATTAAGCTCATGATCATTATCAAATTGTTTTATTAGTCGAATTATCTCAAAACGCGGCTCCGTCATACGCGTTCGTCGCGCTCAGAGTTAATTGCAATTAAGTTGCTGCCGGTCGCGTATTATTGTAAATTCAGCGGTTTCGAACGCGAAAAATACGACTCAGTCACGGTTGGTTATCCATCGCGGGAGATACGGTACCGTTTTTTCAACAAAACCACCCGAAAAAACGCCCACGCAGCGCGTGTGTCCCATACAGAATGTGCTAAACAAACGGGACGGCGACAAATAATCTAGTTGGCGCGAAATTTCCAATAAACTGGATTGTTTCGAGTGACAGTCGAAGCGGACTTGGAACGGGTCACTAGATTTATAAATAAAAGTTCGTCCGGTGTGTGTGCGTGTGTGTTTGTGTCGAAGTGTACCAATTTTCTTTAGTTTTTCTTCAACGATGATGCAGTGGCACCACAAGAACAGGAAGCTGCCGCCTCCTTTGTTGATTATAGGTCAGTTGAACAAGTTGAGTGCCTCATACGAGGTGAAAGTAATATTTTGTCTGTCTGAGACGCGTGTGATTCACGTTTAAGTATTTCCTGATACGTCCTAATCCTCAAGTATATGCCTCGTTGTTCACGTTGTGATAAAAAAGATGCTAATTTATTACGAAGAAGTGCGGGCTTCTCAGAAATTTGCTGGCGAACTATTGAACGCAAATAACGCGTCTTATTTAAATTCAAGAAACATTCTGGAATTAATTTTGCTGGTCAAAATAATATCGTAACGTAACCCAGAAATATTTTGAGAACTTCCATGGTGTGACTTAATCAATAAAATTGTGTTGTTGTTGAGTTAGTGCCAAGCAAAACTGTTCCCAATAATTCAACCTAAATCCACTCTCTCCACGATATTTAATATTTAAAAAGGAGTGATTCATTTAAGTAAAATGAAATCCGCCACATTGCACTTGTTTCAAAATTGTTTCAAACATTATTTCGGCAAACTCAAAATGATGGATGTAACAATGTAAGTGCATATAAAAACCATAATTATGTGTTAAGTTAACAATAATATTAAAGTTATGATCATTTATGAGGCAACCAATGAAATACAACACATTAAAAAGCTCTTCTAGCTCTGTCAACTGTCATTTTTGACATGGTTTTGGATAGTGTAAAATTTTATTTTGTGGGAGTCTAGTGTTGTTTTTATTATTTTATAGACAATGGACGGTCCTGTGAAAGAGCACACAGAAAACAATGACGAAATGTACTCAATATTGTTTGAAAATTTGATTAAATCTACAGTGCGTAGGTACTAAACACAGGCACACACAAAAAATCCAAACCGTAGAGACCCACATATCGTCTCCGAAAAAATTCGATAATCTATACTAATATTATAAAGAGGAAAGATTTGTATTTTTGTATGTATGTATGTTTGTTACGAATAAACTCAAAAACTACTGGACGGATTTCGATAATTCTTTCACAGTTAGAATGCTACATTATCCCTGAGTAACATAGGCTATATTTTTTACTAGAAGAAAATAGGGATCCCTACTAAAACTTCAATAATGTAAACCAAAGTATGAAAAAAAATTGCCATAAAATGTCATCGAATCAGTTCTGATTCTGATCCCATAATTAGGCTAGTTTTCACCCAAAAATTTCACTTTTCTCCGAAATTTATCATGAATTTTGACTAGAGGGTCGTTTTCAGCATATCGAATTCCTTTGGAAATGATATGCGAGTCTATAATTTTTTTGTGTGTGTGTAATTTCTTAACTGCAAAAATAATCACTATGTCGAATTTTCACATAATTTGTGTCTGTTCCCATTTTAGGAACAATTGTGTGAATTTTCATTACAATATTCTTTCGTATAAATTCCGATTATATCCCAAAAAACGATGAGCCGGAAACAATGTTTTGAGCATACCTACTGGGAAGTACCGACAATTTTAAATTACAAAATTAATACAAAAGGAAAAAT
The DNA here is from genome assembly GCF_000390285.2 of Anoplophora glabripennis. Taxonomy (NCBI): domain Eukaryota; kingdom Metazoa; phylum Arthropoda; class Insecta; order Coleoptera; family Cerambycidae; genus Anoplophora; species Anoplophora glabripennis. The sequence continues at coordinate 44,404 of NW_019416657.1, forward strand.
TACAATTTTGATTCCTTAAATATTGCATACTAATAAACAAAAGATACTCGTCGTCGACATATTATGTCAAGGCGTTATTGACCGTTCTGAGTTGCTAAATTATTTACATTTTTATGTTCTTCAGATAACATCCACACATGAGCTGTGTTGTTTTTTACCAACGCTTCGTATGCACAATACTTTAAAATAATCCCCAATGTACGAAATGTGAAATTATTAAATTTTGTTATATTGTTAAATTGTTAAATTTTGTGATAAAACACATTAATGTACTTAACATAGCAAATCTTTGTTTCAGCTATGTATTGTATATTTATTGTTCTTTCTCTTTATAGCAGTTCATATTTATTATCTTGTTGATCTACATACGTAATATTCTGTGCAAAAGGCCACATCAAAAGGTGAAATAAAATTAATAATGATTACTATTTTTAGGCCAACGCTTTTCAGCAACACTAATTACCTATTTTATTATGCATTACCTTGAAATAGATGAACAATTTTGTAACCAATAAAATTGGAAGGAATGAGTCAATACTGTGATGGAAGATTGGTTAATCCAGAAAGTATTAGACACAAGCATCATGCTTCCTTGGCACAGCTTCGGAAGATAAAAGTTTTCAACAAAGACTGCTTGATACTTAAAAAAAAACAGGGGTTTATTGGCTTTGTTCTTTAAACCTCTTCAAACATTTTAGGTTGGAAACTTTTTTTGTTCATATCTGTAATTTTTGACTGTGATCAAAGGTATAATATAAATTATTATTTTATTATCTTTCCATCACTATCATGAATTTTACTATCTCAGAAAATGTACTTGTTATTAAGTGTAGCACGAAATCTGAATGGTTTTATGGAATTTAACTATTTTTTTAACCATTGACTCTGTGTTAATTTATGTTAGATTCATCCATTTTTACACAAGGTTATGTATTTGTATTTCCAACGGTTTATTAAAAGTAATTCGACATTATCATAATTTGAATAATTTTATATTCTCAAGTATCAACGAGTAAGTACCAATAACTCTTCAGTTATCAATAATCGTTATCTAACGAGTTCTGTTCTATCTAGATTGTTGTAAAATGAACATCGCACTTTAAAACCACTGATATATTCCTTAATTTTCTTATCAGTAATGAATTCTTGCATATTTATACTGACTTCCTTATTATTAGGATTCGCATAAGATCTTTCAACCACCACTACCAAGCTCCTCAAACATATCAGATATTTATAACAAAGGAATTGACTCGTTAAATAGCAACAGAACATATAAGAAATTTGCAGTTCGTTTGTGAGAGGTTCCACTGCAATTTTGTGGTTTCAATCAAACATAAAAAAATATTAGATAGTGTTGTCTATCCTTGACTGCAGGCATTTCACGCACCGAATCCAACCAAAAATTACTCCAACACAACGGTGTACGAAATGTACACCTATGGATAAAATAAAATATTATTCACGAGGCTTCCCCCAAGTATTTTTGATATTGAAATAAGTAAATCATATCTTTTTATTCATTTTGAACAACTCTATCTCGAAAATGTATTGTTTCCCGACACATATGTACAGGGTGTCCTACTTAACTTTCGTAAGTACCTCACTTATCTCGGTTAGTTTTGCAGATATAAAAATTTTGTTGAAATAAAAGTTACAGTGTTTTTTTCATGAAGTTTATGTTTGTAGCAACAAAAAATCAATTCAAATGTTAGTGTCGACGTGACAGATACAACTTCTTATTTTTTTAATAGAACATTATTACATTTTTAGACGTAAAATTTTATTCCGGACAAAAGTATATGTGGCACTTATTTTTGACAGTTTTATCGTAAAATGTCGGGAAACGAAATCAGAAAACAAAAACAATAGTTCGAACAAATAAAATTATAGAAAGAATAATGAATATTAACAGAACAAGAAAAATATTAATTATTTGAATAATTATTCTATGTGAGTCCCATTCCTCTGGATGGATAATACATACATTTTTCTTATTGATGCGATCACACTTTTTAATACGTCGGGATTATTATTGATATTCGCAATTTTGGTCGTTATTCTTTCAATTAATTGATTTACATCTTCTACTCTATTAGTAAATAGTTAATGGAATTTCTGACAGAAAGTCGTCTATTTCGTTTTGTAGAAACTCCAAGTATCTTCTGCCTGTTAGAGTTCCATGAAAGATAATAAAAAATATCCGCGTATTGAGGATCTAACACTAGACTATTCCTGTCCTTCTTCCTTGAAATTGAATTTCGTTCATAAAGTGGGGGTTTCCATGACACCATAGGATTTTCTTGGAAATATAAAAGAATATTTAACTCCAATTGTTGATTATTATTATTATTAATATTTCTAGTCCGCTTTTTGTCTTCCAATGTATGAAAATGTCTGAACTCAGGATACTTACTTTGGTAATCTCTGACAGCGGCGCTAGCATTATTGTTATTGAAATATACTTCGACAATATTACTAGGTTCTTCTTTGGTATAATGCATATTTCCTACTTTAATTTACCGGATATTAATTCACAACTACTGTTTATTGTTATTTTAGTTATCATGAACGTCAAAATATTTATTGGAAACAAAATATCAATAAATCATGGCAATCTTGAATACGCGGGGTTCATTTGTGCGATTAAATGCAAATATATAAAAAACTGTCAAAAATAAGTCCCGCATATGTTATATACTTTTGTTCAGAATAAAATTTTACATCTAAAAATGAAATAATTTACAAAAAAAATAATAGTTGTATCTGTCACATCGACATTTAAATTGGAATTGCTTTTTTTGTTGCAACCAACAGAAACTTACATTATTTAATGTATATTATTTTTTATTAACTTGTGTGTAAAACCTGCTATTAAAGTTCAGCCAAGCATTTTAGTCACACCCTGTACAAGGATACTGACAATATGTTATTAAAACAAATTTAATTAAATTATATTTAAATAATAAATAAATAGATTTGCAATTCAATTATCAATCAAACTACTGCAAAAATATCTTTATCGATAGGATAATGCACTTTCTAGATTATGAAATTTGCATTAATTTATCTGATATTGTCACATATTTTCTCGGTTTCTCCTATATGCTTGTGGTGTTTGAATGATGTAATTCTTTAAAAATTCTTCTTATTTTCATCTTCAACCTTACACAGATTTGATTAATCTACAAGGTGTCCAGAAACTCTTCTGCCAAACGGAAACTACAGGTACTAGAGGTTATTTTATGTCGATTTAACTCAAATTACCTTAATCCGAAAATGTTTCCTAAGTGAGCTACAGCCCTTTGAAGGAGACATCGTGATATGAGTTTTCTTTTAATTATTCAAAGATGCCTTTACTTAAAAATTTCAAACTTTGTTTGATCAATAAACGGATACAAACCCGTCATTCGCTGTAATTAATTTTTTTACAACCACCACAAGCGTATCAGTAGGGGGAGACAAACGGGTATTTTTATTAAAAATGTTTTATTTTTTACTTTTTTAGTATCCGACACCAAATTTGAGAAATTCAAGATAATTTTCATAAAAAATGTCCTCTTTGAAATCGATATCATGAACCATTTTCGAGAAAAATAAATTTAAACTTTTCGTGTTTCTAACATAACATCATGTTGTATTATAAAATCGTATCTGTAATATCAAGTTGGCTTTGAAAAATCAACAAAATTTGACAATGTGTCAATTTATTTTGTTCATAAACAGTTGTTATTATTGTTGTTGCGTGGAAAAGTTAAAAAAATAATAGTTAATTTGATCAAAGTGGTTCATTTTTCGAACGAAGAATATGCTGACATGCATTTTGTTCATGGGGAAGTACAATGTAACGCTCGTGCAGCAGAGCGAAGATATGCGGAAAAATTTCCAAACAGAAGACAACCTACTCGCGCAACATCTATAGCCGTTTACCAAAGATTAAGAGAAAGTGGCTCAGTAGTACCTAAAAATACTGAAACTGGTAGACGGCTTGATGTTACGATGGAATATGAAGACGATATTTTAATTGAAATCGACAATAATCCTGAGGTTAGAACCAGAAGACTCGCTGCTATGTATCCTGGCATTTCGAAGTGTTCCATACGGAATATTATTCAAAAAGAAAACCTTCATCCTTTTCATTTTCGAAAAGTTCACGCCATGATAGACGGTGATTTCCCTGCCCGCGTAGATTTTTTAAACTGGTTGCGGAATAAAAAAAATCAGGATCCTAATTTTTTTTTCCAATATTTTATTCTGCGATGAAGCTACGTTTACCAGAGATGGGATTTTTAATTTACATAATGCACATCATTATGCCTACATTGGTGATAATCCTCATGCAATAGTAGAGAAAAAGCACCAGCAAAGATTTAGCATAAATGTGTGGATAGGTCTAATCGGTAATCAGCTTCTGGGACCCGTAGAGCTTCCTACCCGTTTAACAGGACAAGAGTATCTTAATTTCCTACAAAATGTTTTACCTGATTTAATGGATGATGTTCCCCTGATGATTCGAAATAATTTATGGTTCATGCACGACGGCTGCCCAGCTCATTTTAGTAGAGACGTTCGTCAGTTTCTCGACAATAACTAATGACGACAAATGGATTGGAAGAGGTGGTCCAGTTAATTGGCCCCCAAGATCTCCAGATTTAAACCCCTGTGATTTTTGTATTTGGGGTTATTTAAAATCATTAGTCTATGCTATTGCAATAGAAACCCGTAATTAGTTGTGGCAAAGAATTCAAAACGCTTGTAATGAAATTAGAAATAATGCAGGCATTTTTCCAAAAATTAGACAATTTTTAGAGAAAATAATGAATTTATGTATTGAGACAAATGGTCGTCATGTAGAGCATCTATTGTAAAATTAATTATCTTATTTATGTCGTTAATTATTATCTTTATTTTTGTTTTTTATTTTAATTTTATTTTATGTATTTAAATGTTAATCATTGTTTTATACCCTCACGAAATAAAATTATTTTAAAATTTCTAAAACAATGTAAACAACTTAATACTTACGACTTTTATTATCAGTATTTGTAAATTTTGTTGATTTTTCAAAGCCAACTTGATATTACATATACAATTTTATAATACATGATGTTATGTTAGAAACACGAAAAGTTAAAATTTATTTTTCTCGAAAACGGTTCATGATATCGATTTCAAAGAAGAGGACATTTTTTATGAAAATTATCTTGAATTTCTCAAATTTGGTGTCGGATACAAAAAAAAGTAAAAAATAAAACATTTTTAATAAAAATCCGTTTGTCTCCTCGTACTGATACGCTTGTGGTGGTTGTAAAAAAAATTAATTACAGCGAATGACGGGTTTGTATCCGTTTATTGATCATACAAAGTTTGAAATTTTTAAGTAAAGGCATCTTTGAATAATTAAAAGAAAACTCATATCACGATGTCTTCTTCAAAGGGCTGTAGCTCACTTAGGAAGCATTTTCGGATTAAGGTAATTTGAGTTAAATCGACATTAAATAATCTCTAGTACCTGTAGTTTCCGTTTGGCAGAAGAGTTTCTGGACACCCTGTATAGTATATACTAAATAGATTGACAAGGAATAAAGACTGCAATTTATCTGATTGTGCGAAATTTTAAAACAGACTAAACTTGTAGTACATCATATTTAAACTAGCAAATTCATATGAGCGGAAATCGAAACACAAGCAATTCCCGTATTTAAAAATTTTGAACTGGAAATCGTGCTCGATAAAATTGAGAATGAGTGAAGACAGTGAAATGAGACGATGTTCAACCAATCAACGATCGCAGTTCGTCATTGTTCATTGTAAATGAATCATTAATATTGGGGACGCTAAGATTTACGGATTTTTAGTTGACGTACCAGGCCGTGATATGTTGGTTGTCTATGCTCGGTGGTCACGTGGCTTGGAATCATTTACGGAGGCTCCGTATACCTACACAGCGGCCCAAAACATTCGACCTTGTCGACGCAAACGAAGAAAATAAAAAAATTTTACTACACACACTGCGCTAATCGTTAAACAAATATATTAATTCTTAGTAAATACAAATAAACTGGTAATTATTTCCTATATAACTGCGTTTCATTGACAAAAGGAAACATTATTAAAAACCTATTATTGCGACTGGCACCAAATGCGAACTTGAAATAGCTCGTTTGATTTATAAATAAAATTTTACGCGCGTTAGGTTAGTGTTTGCTTGCTGTCGAATTAGTTCCTTTATGTGTAAGTTTTCTTTGTGTGTGTGTGAGGATGAAACCCTGGCATCACAAGTACCGAAAATTGCCCCCACCATTGTTTATAGGTCAGTATGAATTAAAATTTAAGTTTGCAGTGGTAACGCGGGATTTTTATCTGTCTGAAAATGTGGCATGACTTGATTTTAAACTATTTGTTGATATAGCATAGGCTGTATATTCGTGATTTTATTATTTACGTTTTGATAACGTTTATTTTTAGTCTTAATAATGGTGGAAACATCCCACAAGCATTAATGTACACACAATATTTTCTTCATAGTTTTAAATGAATGTTTCTTAAGGTTTTAACAGCCTTAAATTGTTTATCACTGTACTTAACACCTTACTTTTACAGTTTAACTAAGACATACAAACCTAAATATTTTTAAAGGTATTATAGATTAAACCAATTTATTGCATAAAATAGTTTTCGCTTTTAGTCGTGATTTTTCCGCACCAAATTGGTATTTACGCATCAAGAGAAAACAATTTTATCCTGTTATTGAGCTAAATTACCTAAATATTTGCCGTGAATAATCTGATGATTTCATCGATAATGATATAAACAACAATACCTATATTTACAATTCTTCTTAACAACAATTAGCTCAGAAATTAAACATTTCGGTGGGAGAAGAGGTAGTGTATTATTATTTTGAAAACCATTCAAGCCACAAAGCATATTGGTTACATTTGAGAAAATATTCCCCATTATTAATACCACTAAAGTAATGGTATGTTTAAATTTCTAATATTATAAATATTTAAATTAAGACAAAAAGAAATAAATGCTGATAAAAAGAGAATTGTGGGACTACCTATAAGTACAGGGTTAGTCACAATAATCTGACAACTTATTGTGAGTTTATTATTGAAATTACAGTTCCATTAAAAAAAAAATGATTCATAAAATTACAACTTTTGTATTAAAAACTTTTTGTAATTTCAACAATAAACTCACAATAAGTTGTCAGATTATAGTGACTAACCCTGTACATTAATTTTCATATCAATTATTTTTTAAATTAACGTTTCATTGAATTTATTTTTATTTCAGCTGAATTTAATAAACCTAGTTTTAATAAATTAATCAAATAATTATTCCGTTGCGACATAAAATTAATTCACAATATATTTAATGAAAAATGCTTCTCCCAGTTCCAATAGCAGTTTTCCATATAACGCAATAAATCTAGCTGTCGCCTGGGGATCGTATCAACATTATTTATACGCAAATGAAAGATAATAACAATTATTACAGCGCATTATGCGAATGTCTAATAATATTATTTAAATTTACCTACTGTTCTCGCTAATAATGTTTGGACGCAGAAAGACGATGTTTACACATGGCTTTTGCGCTTTTGTCGCTAGCTACCTAATGACATAAATATATAAAAGTCTCAAAATTTACACAAGTGGATACATTATACAACTGCTACCGTTTTATTTAATTGGACATTTCTTCCACGCTACATAGAACAATTTTAAATAAATTGCGCCAAAAGGATCTGTCAAGGGGTTGATTTTATAAATTTAATTTTGCCCAGCCAGAAATATCTCACGCTGAAAAACTATAATAGGATTGTATTCGACGCAAAGTAGAGACGCAAAGTAGAGATTGTCGGTCTTTTATCAAAGGAAAATCGTGTCATCATTTTTAGGAAGCGTAAGATGAACCATTTCAAACTTAAAATGAAATTGTATGTAAAATCTCTATCGCTTCATACGCATTGTGTTCTGGTAGTAGCTGTAATCGCCCAGGTGCATCGAGTGTACGAAGTGGTCGGTTATACGTCAAATACTAAACTGGCGAGCTTCGTCGTAAATCAGAGACCGCATCCAAAAAACAAGTAAACAACAGTGGCATGACACAAAAACCTCTCTGTTTTCGTCCTCAAAACTCAATTTAAAGTCAAATGTGACAGTTTTTCTAGACTGTCTAATTACTTTTTTCCTTACTCAGTCACTTGATCAGCTGAATCAGTGCTAGACATCTTAAATTAATTCGAAACAACATACAACAGTAACAAAATTGAACCGCGAATGATGCGCACGTTTTGTCGACCAATAGTTTCGTAGTCACACGCTTGATCATTGTTTACATGATCAGAATGCAAGTGCACTTTACTTTATATGACATAACAACAGACGGGTAGACAGGAAAAAAACAGTCAACATTTAATTTAGGGCAATATAGTGTAGGTATATATTTAGTGTAATACAATATGGATTTTGATACAATAAGTCAAGACACATCATCATACGACAATTATTAGTCCCTTCAGTCAAAGGAATTATTGCATTACAATTCCCTTCATCATGTATTAGGTGTTTCGTTTACAAACTTGTATATTTAATCTTCGCTGAACATGTTTCTTTACTTGGTATTCTTTATGAGAGATAAGCATTTTCCCCCTACAATTGTTCGCCCTTTTCGAAACAAACCACTAGCAAATTCGTTCGTACACCAATTGAGTGCATTCTCTGAAACTTCTGAGATGGTATTTTGTAAATCTTCTACACCACTGCTAAACACTTTTGACTGAATATTTTAACTCAAATATTTAAGAACAATGACGACTTCAACTACAACAATTTGTATATCATATCTCTATAAAATCTACCCGTGACTGACTCTTTTGGCACAAAGGGTTATTTATTACAAAAAAATTATTTCCAATATGACAGAACTATTAAATAAAAAAATTGCAATTTACAATTGTCCTAAAAAGAATTGAACGTATGTGTTGTGAAGATGAGAGAGAATATTCAATTTAAAGTAACTTGTATATCTATATACCTTTTCTTTTCGGTTGAAAACCATTTATAGTGAAACATGTCATAGCCTACTCTCCTTTTCCTCATTTTATCTACCTAAAAGCTAGCTAACGGAAATTTCTGCCAAGCCGCGACCTCTTTCGCAACCCTAAGGAAATTGATTCTACTCTCATACGCAAGATAAAACCAAGAACTCAAGTGATACAAGTAATTCTGTTATATACAGGCTGTTACAAATTCGCTTTTTACTACAGGGATCTCGAAAACGAACTAGCTTGAATGGGGGCAATGTTGCGTAATCAGGGTACCAACATTATGCCTCTAAAAAATCAAGGCTAACATAATTAGTTTTCGAAATATTTGAAAAAAAAACAAAATTTTCGAAATCCTTTTTTGTTTCATTTCAGCCCTGTTTGAGGCGACATTGAAAAAAGAAACACTTTCTCATGGCAACTTTTTGCCCTCTATCGAATGGCATAATCAATTTTTATATGTAACGTTTCGTCTGACCATCATCATTTTTTTAAATACGAGCCTGGAAATTTTATTCAATTTTTTGCAAGCCTTCATGACCCCCAATACTGCTTCAGCCCGAACCAGATTCAGACGTTTTGTCTCGAAAATTCATCTTCAGTGTATTCGTTCCAAATTTATCTAAATTTTTTATTTAGCTTTCTTTGTTTATTGAATTATCGTACACTGTAAGTGTCGTTAGACCCTGTGAAATCAATCTAGTTATTTAAACTATTCTAACGAACTATTCTAATTTAAACTAGCACCAACGAGCTACATTAAATATGTTTAGATCGGAACACTTTGGGGGCTAACCTTCACATAAAGAAAATTAAATATAGTTGGAACTAAAGATATACTAACAAATATAATTACTAAGGACTAATAAGCACTAATGAATCACTAAGGAACGACATAAAAATACTTTAAATTCGAAACAATTTGGGGGTTGACCTTAAAAAAAGTATATATTGTTGAAATTAAAGATACCTTAATAAATACAATTATGGCACTAACGAATAACATATATTTTTATTTAGTTCTTTAGTCACTGATATAATATACACACATAGGTCAGAATTTATAATTATGTTATGATCATAATAATTCATAACTAATAACAAATATAGAATCAAAACTAAAACTAATCATTAATAAGTATATTAAATATACATCAAAAACGGATGTATAAATGGACAATATGTTATTAATATATAAAATTTTAGACATTGAAATATTTAACAAAGACAATTTTCAGTTTGTTTGAACTTATACAGGGTGTCCCGAAATTAGAGGGCAATATTTCTACAGGATGTTCTATGTCGAAAAAGATTACATTTTCTTTATATAAACGTGGGTCCAAAAATTCTTCCTAAGGAAGTTATGGCCACTTAAAAGAGCCACTCTGATGGTGTTTTTTTTTAAATAACTCCGAAACCGTTTGAGATAAATTTATGAAATTTGATAACTAGCTCTACTCTTACGTGCTTAGTCCGCTACTAAAACAAAATTTACAAATTTTCATCATATACGTTCCAAAACTGGGGGGGGGGTAAAATTTACCATAACTTTTTTATGGTTTGACTTTTTTGACTGAAAGTATGAAATTTCAGAGTTCTCTATCTCTCTTTAAAAAATATATTTCTTAGTCGAACTGCAGCAGCAATATAAAAGTTTAATTTACCATTTGTGACTTTCGACTTCTAATTGTTATTTGGCAGTTCCAAATTTCGTCCTTATGTTTTTGTACGTATTGTAATCGGAGTAGCTGTGAATTTTTTTTATACACAGGTAAGCCAGAAATTTATTTTGAATTGTTTCAAGACATTGTGATTCCGTTACTGTCCGGTCTAGATTTAACAAAACTAAAATACAACGTTTCTATAGTATTTTTGAAATATCTTTTTTATGTCCCATGATAAAATCTAAGTTTTTATAAGCTCTATGGACAGTAATGTCAATATGTTCACTGTGATTTAAGTAGAGGTTCTACATCATGTTATAAACTTTTACAAAAGACTGGCTCTTTCTCGAACGAGTATACGAGGTCTGTTCAGAAAATAATCGAACATTTTCAATTACTTACGAGCTAATGGAGACATTTAGTGATATGCGGTTGGCAGCATTGCGTTGCGCATAACCTCCTCTGTAACCACATGCTCTTGTATTGTTGATTTATCCTTGTTCATTTAATTCTGAACATTTTGGAGACTGACCTCAAATAAGAATTTTGAAATTAAAGAAATATTAACGAAAATACATGAAGCACTAAAAAAAACATTTACAGCGCACTAATGGCACTGAAGATTTTGTACACAAAAAAAAAACATCGGTTGAGAGTTAAGTTAACGGAACTGTTCCCATTTTATTGCCGAATTACTGCTCGGTAAATATGAGTTTCTCCCTCAATCAAGTCTACCAGTTTTCCGGTGGTAACACTGATTTGTATTTTTTTTTCTGGTGTATCACACTTGTTTACATCAATTGTATCTATCGCTTTCTATTATTAATAGAATATATACAGGGTGATTCAGTCATAATGTCATTAATTTTAACNTTAAGTTAACGGAACTGTTCCCATTTTATTGCCGAATTACTGCTCGGTAAATATGAGTTTCTCCCTCAATCAAGTCTACCAGTTTTCCGGTGGTAACACTGATATGTATTTTTTTCTGGTGTATCACATTTGTTTACATCAATTGTATCTATCGCTTTCTATTATTAAATATTAGTATAATAATAATTTGTCTTTGCTAGCGATATTGGCATTTTTATCTGGTACGTTGACATTCATCTGCTAGTCGATACAGATCACACTGGGCTCCTAACTGCTGACAACAATTAACAGTAACCTGGTAAGCTTAATTTGGCGGTCTTATGCGCAACTTAATACAGAATCCATATATCGAGTCGTTTTTCAGCAAACACGATTTTTTTAATAAATTTAACGTGTTATATTACGGACTCATCGACTAAAGATTTAAATGCAAATCACCCCAATAAGGATGGGTTCATTCGGATCAAATAGCCAAATTCGAAATCAGGGCCGTTAAGGCACATAAAATATTCACGTTTTACTTGATATTCAGTGGCCTCGAATCGAAGCTATCAAGAAAATCTCCAGGAAAATCAGCAAGTAATGCGTTTCGGTAGATCACTCTCTTCGGATTTTCAGAAACATTGCTAACAAATGATCGAACTTTCAATTTCCTTTCGGTATTTTATCCACGAACCACCTCTGGGACAGGAAATATAGAGCGGTTTCAGGAGAATGAGCACTTTGCGGAAGTTCTGACAGGACTTCCTTAAATTTTTTCAAACATTTCTGAATGTAAATTACAATACAATGAGGATATTGTTTTTCTTCTGTTAAGAGAAGGTATTCAAAATCTTTTTTACGTTTCTTTTGAAGGTGATTTTAAGCTTAGTAACAACAATCATAAATTCTCATCAAATGAAGTTTATACTAAACTCAGCAAAAAAATTAAGGGAACAGAAAAATGTCCAAATCTTTTTAGTGATTTTTGAAAGGCTGTAACTTCGTGAATAATGATCGTATCGAGAGAAAAAATAGGCATCTTGAGAAGCTGGAAGATTCTAGTTTTGAAATCTTGAGATGAAAAAATTACTTTTTCTGCTGTTTTGGAAAATTAACGACTACTTTACGAATATTGCGAAAAGTACCAATGTTTGTAGGTTCTTTTTATCTCAATACACGCCCATGAGACCTGTAAATTTTTTCCTTTTCCTAAATCAGTCAGTCAGTTTTATAAAATTAAACACCAATTAATCATGATTAAGATGAAAAAAAAATTGCCTTATTTTTCTCACAATTTACCTTAAATATTTATCAAATATCAAAAAAAAATTCAAAATTTTTTTGCGTCATTTTTTTCACAATTTCACATTGAATACCTATTTATCAAATGTCGAAAAAAAAAGTTTATTAATAAAATTTAAGATAATTTTTTTTAATGGAAGAAAATGGTAGTTTTGAAAAAAAAAACTTTTTTAAAAGGCTTGTGAACTTTTGAAAAAAAATATCAATAAATCGTATAGTGATGTAAGAAAAGTAGTGTAAAAAAATGCATGATGATACGGGGTTTCAACCTAAATTAACGCAATTAATTTTAATTCTATGAAATACGGCATGCGAAGAAAGAAATCGCATCAAAACTAAACAGAAAATAATTCAGTATAATTTTCTCACTATTTTGAAATTTCAATATACAGGTTCGGAAAGTCCACATGGTACATCGGCCGTTATGTGAGAGCGATAAAGTAAGTCATAGAAATCCGTGCGATAGACAAGGATGGTTACATTGAAGACGTTTCATAATCTTCTAACCCGAAACGGGCGGTGACTATTCAGATTATGAAACGTCTTCACTATAGCCATCCTTGTCTATCGCACTGATTTCTTTACTTCACTTTGTCGCTCTCATGTAAAGGCAGATGGACCATTTGGATTTTCCAGCCCTGTATATTTCTTTTAATTTCAAGATTTGGACATTTGAAATATTAATGCGAAATTGTAAAAACAAAATTGTTTTCAAAATTTAATTATTTTTTCGATATTTGATGAGTATTTAACGAAAAATTGTGAGAGAAATATGGCAAAAATTGTTTCATCTTAATTATGATTAACTGACGTTTAAGCAGCAATAAACGGCCTCTATGGCCAAACATTTCCCAGCGTGACATACCTATATACCGTAACACACTAGTACCATAAATAACTATTTTTTATAAAATCGAAAAATCTTTTTTGTTTAAAATATCAGGATACAAACAGCGACCGAATTTTCAAAATACCCAGTGGTATTTCTGGAGTCCTTAGTAATATTGGATATCTAGTATATCCGCCACTGGTTGAAGATTTTTTCCTGAATTCAAGGAATTTTGACGTTTAATTAAATAATTAATCAGCCGAAGTTTAGTCACTGTACGCCTTCAGACATTTTAAAAATGTTGAAAATGTTAAAATATGAGTAATAAATAATTTTTTTGGGGGTTCATCACTTACTAAAATAAGTCGGGCCTGTATAGGGTGTAAGAAGTTTGACTGCCATTACTTCAACATGAGATAGGGTAATCATAAATGAACAACAAAGTTGTATGTTACAGGGGCGTAAGATAAACAATTTTCTAAATACAGCGAGTATTAATATTGGGGAGTTTCATCACAACGTGACAACAGCGCTTAACCAGCTGATGCACACCACGTGTACACGGAGAAAACTTGTCCTACGGAAAAAATGTAAACAACTATTATTGTCAAACATTTAGTAAATTTCAAGATAATTGTTTTCCAGTTTTTAAATAAATAAAATAAAATGTATCGATTTTGTAGCACGAAAATAGTGTTGTGCTTAAATTTTAGCTGGAATTTTAGTAATTATGAATGTCTTGAAACAGGAACTTAACTTTTAATCAAATGATGTATTTGAAAAATATGTAATTAAAGTACCCAACGATTCACGTCGTCCAAATGATCATACGTATTAAAAATAATTTAGGTACATACCAAAAAGCAAAATTCAGTAATTTTTAAACGCACAAGTACAAAACAAACTACAACATATGCTCAAAATGTCCACCACCATTTTCGATGCACGCACGACACCTTCGAATCCA
>NW_019416657.1:62892-80237 GCF_000390285.2 Anoplophora glabripennis
GTAGGTGTTTTATACAACCCTAAAAACCTTGCTATTGAAAAAATAAAACTTGTTTATTTGGTATGGCTGGATTCGGTTTTCTATAAGCTTTTCAACGAGCCCCCTCATGCCTTATGTTTCCATTTGAAAAAAAAGTAGGGGTAGCTGGGGGTTAGGGGGTCGAAGAAAAATTAATTATTATATAACCGAAAGATGGGAAAAAATCAAAATCAGTTAACGTGTTTCGGCGTTTTAAAAAATAATAACTCATTCAAAAGATATGAACTTTATTCCGTACTTCTGGCCATCCCTGTATATAATTTTAAATTGTTTGCAGCAATACAATTATTAAGGAGACTTACTAGCCTTTTTAAAAAATCATGTTGTATTATTAGATCTTGTATTTTTATTATATTGTAAAAGTAGTATTAGGCTAATTCAAACAAATTATTATTTTAATCGTATCAAGTGAAGTCAAAAAATGTTTTAATTTGTTTGAATTTGCAACAGAAAAAAAATATTGGACTACCTTTCATCAATCAAATGTAATAATAGTCCTATTTAAGCCATCGGCGGCCATGTTTGTAAAACCGTCATTCTGCCATGCATACTACGGTTTTTGACTACTAGTGGTTCAAAATTATTAAGTTGCAAAAAAAAATGGGTTTCGTGGAACTTAAATTTTCAACTATCTCGAAAACATTGAAATGTACATTTTTTCTTTTCTTTCCTTTTTTCCTTTCCGTTTAGTTCAAATACAAATCACCCCCTTCCCTGTTGTTTTCTAGACGGATATTTATAAAAGACGCAAATTACAGCTCATTATAAATGATTAAATCTATATGGGCATTATAGCAACGTAATTATTTTTCTGAATGGCTAATTGTTTTTGCAGTGGGTGGTCTTTGGTAACCCTGATTTCTAATTACATGGTAGCAAAAGTTTTACAGCTGTAAGCCTTGCTGTAAGCGGTCAGATATAGGCGGAAAAATATGGTAATCTAGATCTAAATCGCTTGTTTTAATAATATTGTTGTAGCGGCTATCTCTCAGTAGATCAATGTTAACTTGGCAGGTGGTTTCAATCTCACACGTATGCTCTGTAAAACTGGCATATAGGTATTATGCATATTTACAATAAATAAAATTCCTCTCTGATTTAGTAGTATGAGAAAACAGTTTGATTGTAGTATCGCAAATTTTATTTTTTTAGTCCAAATATCTCTTTTACTTTCAGAGATGCAAAATTCTAATTTATCAAGAAAAGTAACAGAAAATTCCAATCTCAAATGCAAAACTACGCTAATAAAAACTATAATAAAAATTTCGAAATCTTTGACTCCCTGTATCTCGAAAACGGTGAACTTTTAAATATAGATATGTTTAGGATTATTTTGACTGTACAGGCTGGTCCATTTTCGATGGGATTTCAGGGTATCTCAGAAACTACTAAAGATAAGATAAATCTGATACCACGTTCTCGAGCTCGATTTTCAAGGCAAACTCGACTGTTAAATCAGAAATTTGCTATCTTCAACTCATATCTGTAAAAATATGACGTTTATTTAAAATATATATTACAGATACGAAAAGACAGAGTGTTCAAATTTTTATTCCACTTCAACTTAAGTTACAATATTAAACGTAAATTAAACAATAGTAAGTACCTACATCAATAAAAACTTTAAAAAATGATAGCTAAATGTTCAAATTACCGTCCCTCAACTGTCACACATTTCACGCATCTTCTGGTAACGCTTCGGGTAGCATTCATTAAATGTATAGGGATTTGAAATATTATTAAATGGAATTTTAAATATAATGTCTTTTAGAAAACCCCAAAGGAAAAAGTCCAACGGACTCAAGCCAGGTAACCTAGCTGGCCATCTGATCGGTCCATTTGTTCCTATCCACCTATCTCCTAAAATTTCGTTAGTATTATATTATCACACGAGTATATGTTGTGCATTTAAAATAAATGTCATATTTTTACAACAGATATGACTTTTGTAAAAGTAAGAATTATAGTTTTATCTGTATTTTCATAGCCGGTCATATTAAAAAGGAAAAAAAAATATAATTTATATATGAAACACCCCGTATCTCCCGTGTTTGTAAAAATAACTATAGCATGTGATATATTGCTGAAAAGCGGAAAAAAATCTCTATTTTTTTAGGCCATGGTCAGCTACGATTTCCATTTAAAAAAATATAACTTTGGGTCATAACTCCGAAATCTTAAGATCTACTAAAAATCTAATACCGGCATTCAATTCTACGCCAAAGAATTAGTCTTGAGCAGTTTTCACTTTAACTCTAACTTATTTAACAGCTGAGATACAGACATGTTAAAAAGTGTCACAATAACGAGAAACGCCCTGTAACTCAGAAACAAATGAAGATAGCAAATTTCCGATCTGACAGTCGAGTTTGCCATGAAAATCGAGCTCGAGAACGTGGTGTCAGATTTATCATATCTTTAGTAGTTTCTGAAATACCCTGAATTCCCATCGAAAATGGACCAGCCTGTACAATAACCCCATGCATGAATATCAGTAATACTTGAGAACCCTGTACATTATAAAAATCATTATGAAGATAGTGTTGTTCCATCTATTAAAATGAATTATAGTATATAATATTATCCAAATTACAAATTCAAACTGTAAACGTATATTGTGATAATTTTCCAGTGAATTTCTGAAATCCTATAATATGAAGGATATCTAATAATACAGTATGTTCTCTTTTAAACATACTAACTTTAACAGTTGATAAAGGACTTCATTTTCAACAAAAAAGTTCATGTGAATACAGGTCGCAAATCGCTTCCTAACCGAGATACAGGGTGTCGAATTTGTTTTTTTTAAACTTATCTCGTGATATTTAAAACAGTGAGTACTAACGAAACCAAATTAGGTGTGTCTTATGGCGACAAATTGTCTTTTAAAAATGACCTACAAACGATCCGCTACAACCACCAGTGGCGTAGTAGATGGGTAATCATTGCCCGTTTTTTAAATAGACGTCTGGGCTTTTCTTTAAATTTCATGACATTTTTGACGTCTTTGTTCGATTTAAAGAAAAAGCTTTTTTGTAAAATTGTCAGAAAATAAAACGGTTCTGAATAAATAGCTTACAACCCTTTTGGTTGTATGAAATATAGATTTAACTAGAAATTAAAAGAAGTGTCAAGGCTGTCGAACTTGTAGAAGGTAACCAAAATTTTTGGTACCACTCAATAAAAATTAAACTGAAATGAAAATGTGTATAGCGCATATTAAAACTTTTATAACAAATATACAACTTCTATTTAAAACAAACACTCATCTACATACTCATTATTCAATGATTTTAACTGGAAACCGCTTAATACGCCTTTACCTTATGCATCTATAAAATAAAGGTAGTAATGAAATGATAATTTGTTGTATAAAGACCAATATCCGACTCTGTATACAGGATGTTTCAGAAAGACCTCCCGTAAATACAGAAGGTGATAGTACGACAAAAAATAAGAATTTTCTGTCATGTGAACTATATGTCTATCTCCTCTTGTTTTCGAGATACAGAGCGAAAAAATAAACATTTTTAAATAGAATCTTTACGAAAATTTCCAAACGGTGCAAAATATTTTTATGAAATTTGGTATTCCAGGGTTTTTAAGGATGCCGAATACGCTGGTCTAATTATTTTAACTAGTTTAATTATTTTTTGGATATTTCATAAAAGGCGGTAATTATGCTACATTCCTATTGCATTTTAAGTTCTAATTTTTTTAAGGTTAGGTTTTTTACCATTCGGGCTCCAATTTATAGTGTACAATTTTATTTTCTAAAAATAATGTAGTCTTGTTAGAATTTCCTACTGTGGACGGTTTTCGGGAAAAAAGGCTTTTAATTAAACTCTTACGGTGTATAAAATAAGTGACTTTTCTCAAAACAGACTTATGATGGATGTCTCATAAACAACGCATACCTTCGTAGTAATATTTTAAATTCTCATTAACCTTATATTAAAATTTTAGCGATTGTTAGTGACTGTAGTTAGTAATGACTAATTACAGTCACTAAAATTTTGATATAAAGTTTAAAATATTACTAAGAATTTATACGTTGCTTATGAGACATCCATCAATAAGTTTTGACATAAGCCTGTTTTGGTAGAAAGTTATGTAAGTACCTAACTGTTTTATAGTTTGTAATTGTTTTGTTTTTTCATATTTAAATCTTGTCTAAATCTTAAAAATTATTATCTTGTGTGCCCTATTAGAAACCACTGATGTTAAGCTTTAAGATGGAGCAACAGAAGGCTAACGGTAAAGTCAATCAATCAGAGGAAATAGAATTAGAAAAGAAAGTCAACCTTTCAGGGAATGCTTCATCCCTAGGATAAAAGAATTATAATACAAATTCCCATGTAATATAATACAAAGAAGACACCGGTGAATCGCTACTAAGAAAACAAGCTGAACAGTTTTAGGAGCGATTTGTCATCAATTTTAATTCTTGAATATTTGTTATGTTTACATTAGAATCTCAGCCTATAATTAGTGCTCCAATAAAATTTCCGAAAATGTAATGTCATATATTTTTAACTCATACAGAATATACAACATTTAATACATTTATTATTATTATAAGACTTCTAATAAGTAGGTACTAGATGTTCTAATAACGAGTATAGAACACTTTAATAACAGTTATAGCTATCATTTCGTAGAGTATAAACAACGTTGTATAGATACTAATTATAGAAATAATGATTTATAGTCACTACACAACGGTGTTAGAAATATGCGGTTTATATCCCATTATCTGTCACATATACTTATTACACAATGTTCTTATAATGACGTTGAGAATAAAGCGCATTTCTTTCAGTGTATAAATTGGAATCAATTTTATTTTCTTCAATTTCTTGGGGCTACGAAATATTCCACAATTGGTACATTTAAAGCAGGTGTAAGAGCTGAGCTCAAAAGGACTTTCTTGTATACCTGTCATTCCTTAATTGTTGTGTAATAATAAATAACGTATTAGAGTATTTTCATTAATGCTTAGTACTTTTTTTGCGGTACCACATTGCCTGAAATCGTTGTATTCTTTTTCATAGACTTTTCCTTGCCCTAGACTTTTCCTGCAGTAAATCTTGTTGCTTCTTTCTTTTTTTCTGATATCTACCCTTCAGAATCGCTGGAATCAATTTTTTTACAAAACTGAATACAAGNGTGTAGAGGGCCCTCGACAAAAAAGTTATCTGGTTTTTCAGAAGACCACATTCTCATATTCTGTGAGTTTACGTAACCACTTATATGAAACCAGGCTTCATCAGAAACGAAAATATTCAAATTGATAGCGGCGATATACCGCTTTGACAGATGATGTTTAAGTTCATTTGCTATACGCTACGCCCTACGTCCAAATTTTCAGAACCAACTTGAACACGTTTTTATTTGAACGCTCGTTATAAACAACGTTGTATAGATACTAATTATAGAAATAATGATTTATAGTCACTACACAACGGTGTTAGAAATATGCGGTTTATATCCCATTATCTGTCACATATACTTATTACACAATGTTCTTATAATGACGTTGAGAATAAAGCGCATTTCTTTCAGTGTATAAATTGGAATCAATTTTATTTTCTTCAATTTCTTGGGGCTACGAAATATTCCACAATTGGTACATTTAAAGCAGGTGTAAGAGCTGAGCTCAAAAGGACTTTCTTGTATACCTGTCATTCCTTAATTGTTGTGTAATAATAAATAACGTATTAGAGTATTTTCATTAATGCTTAGTACTTTTTTTGCGGTACCACATTGCCTGAAATCGTTGTATTCTTTTTCATAGACTTTTCCTTGCCCTAGACTTTTCCTGCAGTAAATCTTGTTGCTTCTTTCTTTTTTTCTGATATCTACCCTTCAGAATCGCTGGAATCAATTTTTTTACAAAACTGAATACAAGACACATTAATAGATACAAACAATATGACGATTTTGCGTATTGTTTATGTCAGCGTAACACGAAAAAAAATTTAACATGCAGTTGGACAAGTCAGGTTTACATTATTATTGTTAATAACAAAGAGATATTTGTCATCAAATATAAAATTACAGATCATATCAAAAGGTTACATTGATGTAACGTTTAAAGGGCCATTTTTAAAAATTATACAAATATGTATTCTTAAAAAATGCACGATTGTAGGGAAAGTATTGTGCATAATACTTGCGATAACTGGGTTTTTTCTGCACTCTATTGATTGCAAAACTCTTCAATCTCGTGCGGTAAAAACGTATTATGTAGTGTTGGTCCAGACGATATCTGTTTCAAAAAGTCCATATTTGGGTGAATCGTATATCCAAGGACATTTTTGGCTTTTTGGCTTTCAAATATCATTAGAAATGAATATTTTTCTATGCGCACAAAAAAAAACGTGGGCTTAACTTTTCGCGGCACAATATGTTAAAAAAATTCGAAATATATGTCATATTTTTCTTCCTATTTAATTACTTATGTATCTTTTCAAGAGTTGATTTTTGGCGAAAATGGAAGAGAAAAAGAATGTTTGTAATTAAATATTTTACAAAATATGACTAGTTACAAATAGAATGAATGATGATTATTATTGTAAAATCGAAAAAATCGCCAAAAATATGGTTAAAAAACATTACTTCATAGGGAATTTTTTTGGGGTCTTTAAATTGGGTATAGGACCTTCATACTTGGCTCAAGAAAACTTCATGTTATGTAGAATCATCACACCAAATTTCATCAAAATCGGTTAGATAGATTTTGCATAATAATTTTGCAATCCAGATTTTGAAAAAAAAAATGCGAATTTTCAAAATTTTGCACAGCAAAAACCAAGGCCCTTAGATACTTGAAAATTTAATCACATATAGAAGGGCTCTCAAGCTTTCAAATGCTTTTTGAAAAGTTCGAATCCGTCAATTAGGAGAGCTCTGGCGCTTATTTAAACATTAGTCGAATTTTTGTACTTGTAAACAATTAGAATAACTTTGTGAATATTCAACCTAATCAAATTTTTTAAAATAGGTTTTAAAACTTCTTGGAAAGACGCTTCTTTAAAAAAAAAACAGATCGATTGGTCAATTAATTACGTAGTTATAGCCGATCAAAGTTAACATCCGGGCAAATTTTTCGAAAAATACCTTTGGTATTCCGAGAACTTACCAGGTCTAAGTTTGCAATACTTTTCTTCATCGGCAAGCAGAGAGCGAGGCCGCTTCGGCCTGCTCGATATTGAATCGGTGAGTTCAAAACCGCGACGCGCTTAAACATTTTTAATATCTCAACTTCTAGAGGTCCGATTTCGATGATTTTTTTTAAATCGAAGTCTCGCGATTTAAAAGAAGCGTATTTTTAAATAATTATTGGTCTTTCAACAGTCCAATAATTATGTATCTTTAAACTTTCTTTAATTATCAACTTTATTTTTTTATGTATGTAAAGTTAAGTGCATAAACTTATATACTGTGCTTATTTTCAAAATATGTCGAAAATTAGTAATATAATGAGTTAAATTCTCATTTGCTTATATTTTAAACAATAAATAATATTTTATTCATACTTAATTGCATTAATAAATCAGGATTTAAAAAATGTACACAAATTTTTGTTTTAAAATGAATGTATATTATATTTATATGTATAAAAATATATATAAAAATTTAATAGAACTTTTTTACATGGGATTTCGTTTTCTTCTTCGATAGTATATTCATCAACTTCTTCATCTTCATACTTAAAATAATTATTAATTTCCGCATTGTCTAACACCCCATTTTCACACACTACTCCTGCTTCTACTTCTACTTCTTCGATCGAATCGATTTCGTCATCGATTTCTGTGAAATTTGGAACATTTTTCCAAGAACTTTTAAAACCTATTTTAAAAAATTTGATTTGGTTGAATATTCACAAAGTTATTCTAATTGTTTAAGTACAAAAATTCGACCAATGTTTAAACAAGCGCCAGAGCTGTCCTAATTGACGGATTCGAATTTTTCAAAACAAGTTTGAAAGCTTGAGAGCCCTTCTATATGTGATTAAATTTTCAAGTATCTAAGGGCCTTGGTTTTTGCTGTGCAAAATTTTGAAAATTTGCAATTTTTTTTCAAAATCTGGATTGTAAAATTATTATGCAAAATCTATCTAACCGATTTTGATGAAATTTGGTGTGATGATTCTACATAACATGAAGTTTCCTTGAGCCAAGTATGAAGGTGCTATACCCAATTTAAAGACCCCAAAAAAATTTCTTAACAAGTAATGTGTTTTAACTCAAATTTTGGCGATTTTTTCGATTTTACAATAATAATCACGATTCATTCGATTTGTAACTAGTCATATTTTGTAAAAAATTTAATTACAAACATTTTTTTCCTCTTCCATTTTCGCCTAAATTCAACTCTTGAAAAGATACATGATTAAATAGGAAGAAAAATATGACATTTTTCGAATTTTTTTAACATATTGTGCCGCCAAATGTTAAGCCCACGTTTTTATTTATGCGCATAGAAAAATTTTCATTTCTAGTGATATTTGAAAGCCAAAAAGCCAAAAATCTCCGTGATATACGATTCACCCAAACCAAAACAGATACCGCCTGTACCACTGTTGTGGGAACGTAAAAGTATTGAGATACTGTTGCCGCCAGTTTCTAACCAAAACCGAAGTGAAATCAAATGACAAAATTAAAACAGCCAAACTTCCGTATACATGGTTGGAAAGTTTTTTCGGCTGCCACTTCTCCTTCCACGGTGTCGGAAAACCGTCCCTAGGGACTAGAGCCAATCGCAAAAACACGATTTATGTGTCGCATCACGTCGCACGGCTTCTGAAACACGAAAAAAAAAAGAACGGAAGGTAAAAGCGCTCGGAAGCGCGGCACCGCCCGCGCGCCTTCCCCGGCCTGCTTCGCGGATACCACGGCAAGCTGGGAAACGAACGAGCGCGCCGTAGTCGGGCGACGTTCGTCTCCAGCGTCGCCCGTCGTTGCCGTGGCAACCGACCGCTTACACGCGACATCGCGACAGCTCCTGTAGGATACTTTCGGGTGTCATAAGGACGAGGGATTTCGCTCGAGGGCGTCCGTGCATGTCCTGCTAATCGGGTTAGGTTCGTTTATGTCGCCCTGAGTCGAGATTAGCCTTCCACAGACGTCTGTGAACATGGGAACCGTCAGAGGTACGTAATCAACGTCGAAATGCAGAAATTAGCGGGGTAGATAAGTGTACGTAACAGATTATATAAGCTTGCGCTTTACTGGAAAATATCTACCCTGGTACAGTTTGCAAGTGTAAAAAGTCATGCTTTATTGCATGAACGGCTTGGTTAAAAACGCAAGCGAAGCGAGTGCAAAAAAGACATTTTTACGGGGAGGATAAGTCAATCATGTAAATTCGTAAATTCTCTTTCGAATTCTTTCCGAAGTCCAGAACTTGCGTGAAATCCTCAGCACTACTTGTATGTCTTTGAATTGGCCAATAGTATTGCCACGGCATATGTAAACCAGCAATTTCCGATGAGCGGAAATCATAAGACGCGGATAGCAGATCGCGCATCGTTTTCGGTCTGTAGAAACCTTCCACAATGGGCTCATTCGGCAATTTTTTTACAGAAAGATATTGCAATGTTAAGGTTCTCTGCAAAAAGAATTTTATATCGTCTACAAGTCATCCAACAAAAATCATAAACTGGGGCGCTGAGTAACCGCTGAACCAGCAGGTGTGACGTCACCGCATGGGAAACCGATGCTGCATGAGTAGGTTATTATAGCCGGTGCTGAGACTCCCCCTCCACTTTCGACCTTGGGATGACCTTGGGTGACCTTGGGTGACCTTGGGTGACCTTGGATGACCTTGGGATGACCTTGGATGACGTCATCCGTGACCTGGATGACATTGATAGAGGTCACGGTGACCTTCACTTGACCTGGATGACATTGGTAGAGGTCACGGTGACCGTCATTTGACCTCTGCATATGGGAGGAGGCATTCGACATTGAATGACCTTGAAGTTACGTCATGACAGTTGGTGACCTTCAAATATCTTATCAATTACCTTGACTGTCCTCTGTAATTGCCATACATAGAAATGATGAATGAATTGAGTTGAAATTGGAATGACGTGTTCGAANATATATTTATAAGATATTAGGTAGAAATTACGTAGTTTCCATGGGAATAAAAATAGTAATAAGAATTTTGTTTTTGATTAGGTAAATCATTGACACCTGTGACAGAAATGGTTTCGTCCAATTAAACGCAAAATCCTTATTCTTATTTACTATTCTTATTGTACAAAACCTTTCGCTACAAACGTACTTTAAAGAAGCTTTACACGCCTAAATTCAACTCTTGAAAAGATACATGATTAAATAGGAAGAAAAATATCACATTTTTCGATTTTTTTAACATATTGTGCCGCCAAAAGTTAAGTACACGTTTTCTTAAGCGCATAGAAAAATTTTAATTTCTAGTGATATTTGAAAGCCAAAAAGCCAAAAATCTCCGTGTATACGATTCTTATTTACTATTCTTATTGTACAAAAACTTTCGCTACAAACGTACTTTAAAGAAGCTTTACACGTTATTGAAACCAAGGTTGGCAAATATCATGATATTTATATAAATATCAAACATCGGATATATATCAACATATATATCCGATATATATCAAGTCTTAATATTTATTTTTTTTAATTAATTAGTTTATGTATAATAGCGATAAAAATTAAGAAACTATTTAGGTAAATATTTTTATTCCAAATATCAAAAACAAGAACGAAAAAATAAATATAAATTCAGAAACTAATAAAAAATATTTGCGTGAATATTAAGTACTACGACAACTAACCAATTTACACCAAGTCAACATAAATTTCATAAATATTAAAAGAAATACAAACACACAGTACCTTCTCGAATTGACTAAGACCTGGAGAAAAAATGAAATAAAAATATTCATTCACTTTTACTTTGTTGAAAAATTCGGGGAATCACATAAATAAACACATTCGTCAACGATTAGCAAACGGTTTTGCTGACATCTGTTAACACTTTTAGCAACTTTAAACCAATAGGAATCATTATTTAAATTTTTATAAATATCTAGATATATATCAAGTAATAAATATCGTGATAGATATCAATGATATATATCGGATATATATCATTGATATATATCCTGCCAACCTTGATTGAAACGTAACCTTTGAATTTTCACTCCTCTCATCTCAGCACCGATAAAGTCGTGTTTTTTATTAAAAAAATCCATAACCATTAACAAACCTACTTCTGGCAAATTAGAAGAATCAGCTTTTACGAAATTTGCTTAAATTTTTTAAATTTAATATGCACAAACGCTAAAACATTCTGTAGATGCAGAAACGCATCTGGAAGAAGCGCCAAGCCGACTGACCGTCCCATGCGATGACGCCATTGCATTGCCACGGCTGAGGCAAATATTCGCATTTTAAAAATCATATATTTGGAAACCGCTCGACGGATCGAGTTGAAATTCTCAGGATTGCCTAATCATGAGCAATACTTTGTGTATACAAAATAAGAACGTTTTTAAAAATTTACTGAATGGCCCCATTGGCCAGCTGTGTGTAACAAACAGAGACGTAACTGAAAATAGGTTGGAAATAGCGTTCGATAAAATTCCGAGTGAAA
Organism: Anoplophora glabripennis; assembly: GCF_000390285.2. NCBI lineage: Eukaryota > Metazoa > Arthropoda > Insecta > Coleoptera > Cerambycidae > Anoplophora > Anoplophora glabripennis. The sequence continues at coordinate 74,584 of NW_019416657.1, forward strand.
GCTTTGAAATGAGACAATGTACAACTTTTAGATGAACAAATAAGTAGTTTTTATAAATTCTCTATAATCATAAATACGTAATAAGTAAGTATACACAGGGTGGGCTAAAAGTACCGGAATGGCAGGATATCTGGGAATATTAAAAGGGTAGGGTAAAAGTAAAGCATCAAGGGTTTAGAATTTTTCTCTGGCTATCCGATGGTGACTCTGAATTTGACCTGGACCTTCAAGGTCATATCAAGGTCACGAGATTTTTTTTAAATGGGACCCCATAATTTCACCCCGGAAATAGAGAGAGCGGAAATTTTACGTTCGGATATGGCCTTGAAATTACCATGAAGGTCAAGATCAAGGTCAAATATCAAAAAGTCCCGAAGTGGCCCAACAGTACAAAAATGTTCTCCACAATAGTTCTAGGATTCTTGATGGGCACTAAACCGGTGACCTTGAATTTGACCACCGCTCTGACCTCAAATTCCTTATCCTCCGGTCATTTCAAGGTTAACTTGGTTATTCTAATGTGAACCCCCATTATTAAGCGCCAGAATGGAAAGAATTCTTGATCCCAACCATTAACCGATGATAGCACACGGCTACGGTCGGTTATTAGAGGTCACTGTTGGTCATTAGTGGTCACCAAGGTCATTGAACATCAACAGTGTCACCGAAGGTAATACACGGTCTTGGGTGGTCAATCAACAGAATAACCAACTTGATATTGAAATTACCAGAGCATAAGGAATTTGAGGTAAGGGCAAAAGGTCAAATCCAAGGTCACCGATTTAGTGCCCATTAAGAATCCCAGAACTATTGTGGAGAACCATTCCGGTACTTTTGGCACACCCGGTACTGTTAAGCCACTTTGGGACTTTTTGATATTTGACCTCGATCTTGACCTTCATGGTAATTTCAAGGTCATATTCGAACATAAAATTTTTCTCTCTCCATTTCCGGTGTCAAAATTATGGGGTCCCGTTTGAAAAAAAACCGTGATCTTGATATGATCTTGAAGGTCATGGTTCAGGTCAAATTCAAGGTCACCATCGGATAGCCAGAGAAAAATCCTAAACCCTAGTACTTTACTTTTACCCTACCCCTTGAATATTCTCAGATAGCCTGCTATTCAAGTACTTTTGACCCACCCTGTATATATAAACATTATTTTAACACCTAATACCTCGAAAATTAAGCATTTTCGAACGTATATACAGGAAAGTTTTTCGATAACTGGTGACATCATTAATGTTACTGAAAAATTTCCACAATAAAATAAAAAATTACCAATTCACGCATTCATATTAAATACGTGTCCTATAAAAGCTCGATATAGGTACATATTTAATATTTATTGGTTAAATTAAAATTTAATCCCAAATTAGTATTCATGAACACGTCGTTACTGTCAAGCATCAAATCTATAGATAGGTGCATTAATTTCTGAAGAAATTCGACACCATTCTGTCCTTTATTTACGTTATAGATATTTTTTGCAAAGCAAGTGGAAGGTACATGTGTCATTTTTAAAAATAGATGCACTCAAAACTTGTGTCCCTCTGTCTCTCTCTGAGAGGCAAATAACAATTTGGAAACTGGGAGAATAAGTGTACAGGCTGGTCCATTTTCGGTGGGATTTCAGGGTATCTCAGAAACTACTAAAGATATGATAAATCTGACACCACGTTCTCGAGCTCGATTTTCATGACAAATTCGACTGTCAAATCAAAAATTTGCTATCTTCATTTGTTTCTGAGTTACAAGGCGTTTCTCGTTATTGTGACACTTTTGTCTGTATCTCAGCTGTTAAATAAGTTAGAGTTAAAGTGAAAACTGCTCAAGACTAATTCTTTGGCGTAGAATTGAATGCCGATATTAGATATTTAGTAGGTCTTAAGATTCCGGAGTTATGACCCAAAGTTATATTTTTTTTAAATGGAAACCGTAGCTGGTCATAACCTAAAAAACTTGATATTTTTTTTTGCTTTTCAGCAATATATCGCATGCTATAGTTATTTTTCCAAACACAGAAGATACGTGGTGTTTTATATATAAATTCGATTGTTTTTTTTTACATTTTATTATGGCCGGCTATGAAAATACGTACAAAACTATAATTCTTACTTTTACAAAACTCATATCTGTTGTAAAAGTATGACGTTTATTTAAAATATATATTTCAGATAAGAAAGGACAGAGTTTTCAAATTTTTATTCCACTTCAACTGAAGTTACAATATTAAACGTAAATTAAACAATAGTAAGTACCTACATCAATAAAAACTTTAAAAAATGATAGCTAAATGTTCAAATTACCGTCCCTCAACTGTCACACATTTCACGCATCTTCTGGTAACGCTTCGGGTAGCATTCATTAAATGTATAGGGATTTGAAATATTATTAAATGGAATTTTAAATATAATGTCTTTTAGAAAACCCCAAAGGAAAAAGTCCAACGGACTGAAGCTAGGTAACCTAGCTGGCCATCTGATCGGTCCGTTTGTTCCTATCCACCTATCTCCTAAAATTTCGTTAGTATTATATTATCACACGAGTATATGTTGTGCATTTAAAATAAATGTCATATTTTTACAACAGATATGACTTTTGTAAAAGTAAGAGTTATAATTTTATTTGTATTTTCATAGCCGGTCATATTAAAAAGGAAAAAAATATAATTTATATATACAACTCCCCGTATCTCCCGTGTTTGTAAAAATAACTATAGCATGTGATATATTACTAAAAAGCGAAAAAAATCTCTATTTTTTTAGCCCATTGTCAGCTACGATTTCCATTTAAAAAAATATAACTTTGGGTCATAACTCCGGAATCTTAAGACCTACTAAAAATCTAATACCGGCATTCAATTCTACGCCAAAGAATTAGTCTCGAGCAGTTTTCACTTTAACTCTAACTTATTTAACAGCTGAGATACAAACATGTTCAAAAGTGTCACAATAACGAGAAACGCCCTGTAACTCAGAAACAAATGAAGATAGTAAATTTTTGATTTGACAGTCGAGTTTGCCATGAAAATCGAGCTCGAGAACATGCATGTTGTCAGATTTATCATATCTTTAGTAGTTTCTGAGATACCCTGAAATCCCACCGAAAATGGACCAGCCTATACTGTTACAGGATGCAGATATTCTCTTTCAAAAAGGTAGTGGCTGATTTTTCCCTTGGCAGGAAACTTTAGAAATTGAAAGACGCAAAAATCATCAAAATTGTATCTGTAAATTCTTGTAATTAATACGCATCCTGTAAATGAGCTAAGTCCTCATTCTCCGGGATTTAGGCAGAAGATATAAAGTGAGATTACATCTGAAGACTATGCAACTTACTTTATTGGTTTATTTACGCCTATCCATCACCCTGTGAAATAACAATTTCATATGCCAAAAGAAGTGATTAAAACAAAAGAATATGACAATAATTTCCCATCAAGCGCAAAACATTTTATAGGCGTAATATATGTATAAAAAAGTTTCAAAATGATTTATAATTAATTTTGAAAATATTCTAACTTCTCTTTCACAAAAAAAGTACTTTCATGTTTAAATTCCTACAGAACCAATGATTTTTCTAAAATTGCTTATATTAGATGTTTTTTACGCGGACCACTTTCTAAAGTTCTTTTCATCGATTTTTTTTATAGCAGCGCGATCTATACTACTAAAAAGAGTAATGACATTTGCTCAAAATCGAACATACACAACTGATCTTAGATGTTAATTTTGATTAGTTATAGAAAAGTATCGTGAACGCCGCTGGATTCTATAAAAATCCATTAAAGAATCAAAAGGAAAATCACAATTAAAGAAGCCGACACAAAAAACGACAAAAATTAACATAGCAATGTGCTTGCATTTATTAATCATTTGTTTCTTTTTGTTAAAATAATCGAAATCCTGTAAAAAAGTAAGAAATCGATTGACTTTTTTTTTCTAATTTTTGTCGTATCTCTTTAAACATAATGAGAGGTGGAAGAGTTATTTGGCTCACTGTGTACATTTATTAATACATATTCTTTTTTCTATTAGGATTTCGTATTTTTTACACATTTGCTGAATATTATTGAGACAATATAGCTATAACAAAATTCTAATAATCTTTTAGCCACACTATCAGAAATAGACCTATCAAACATAATATCACTATAATCGACAGAAGCCATTTTATCCGGATGTGCAAAAATACAAAGGGTATTCTATTAAAAAAGAAACAATTATAGACTTATATGTCTGTAACCCGATGCTCAATTGTTTTTGCAACACAGGTATTATTAAAAAATCAGAAAATGTTTCTACAACTTTTTCCCATAAATATCTTGCTAAATAAATTAAGTACGTTCGCTTTCACATTTCCCTGAATAAATTTTTTATAATCGTACCTTGTTGATACATACCAATTTGTATATTATCGGGGCTTTGCATCCAACAACATACTTGCTTCTTCTGGGAAGCCTCAAGGCTCTGTATTGGGACCATTGCTATTCAACATTTATATTAATGATATTACGTCTACATTAAATTGTAAAGCAGTATTATATGCAGACGATTTAAAATTATTCACTTCAGTTCGCACTAATGACGACGTAATTAAACTTCAAAATGATTTAACATCTGTAATGTCCTGGTATGAAACAAATCAATTTCCACTTAACATAAGCAAGTGTAACCACATGAGTTTTAGTAGACAGCATAATCCTCTATTATCTAATTATTTACTTAATAACTAGAGTATTCAAAAGTGTGATAAATTGAAAGATCTTGGAGTCATCTTCGACTCTAAACTTTCTTTTACAGACCATGCATCCGAATTAGTTGCTATTGGGTGTAAGAAACTAGGCTTTATTTTACAAAATTGCAAAGGGTTTTCCAATTTGCATACTTTGGACTTACTATTCAACACTTACGTTCGATCCAAGAATCGATCGATAGAAGTAAATGCCATTCATGTATGTTTTTATACAGGATGGCCAAATGAAAACGAAACAGAGCCATTTTTAGGAACTGCGTTTAGAAAAATGCTCAGACCCGTCGATATTAGATTAAAGGGGGACATTCTTTGCTGGTATTTTTGACACCGCCACTTTCACCCCCAAGCAAGGGTAAGCATCGCCTTAAAAAATATTTAAATGGCATTGGGGGTTGAGTAATATTTCTTTTGAAAACTCTTACAATTATCTTAACAACAGACTTTAAATTTGAAACTTATGTACAAACAATTAGTAACGGTAAAAATGTCAATCATTCGAGTTAAGTACGCCAATGGTATAAATTTAGTATTTCTTGCGTTACATTGGTTTTTGGCAATTTGTTATCACTTTCTTGACTGATACTATTGAAAATGTTCCAGAGTATGATGAAGATCATTTGATCTTTCAACAGGACGGTGCTCCTCCGCATTATGCGTTAATTGTCCGTCAGTATTTGGACCAACATTTTCTACGGAATTGGATTGGGGGAAGAGGAAGCATTGAATGGCCTCCACGATCACCAGATTTATCGCCCCTTGATTTCTTTTTGTGGGGATACCTAAAAAGTAAAATCTATAAAACACAGCCAGCGTCGCTGGAAGATTTGCGTCAAAGAATCGTCGACGAATGCCGTCGAATCACTCCGGAAATGCTTCGGAATGTGCGCGAACGTTTC
>NW_019416657.1:80520-135285 GCF_000390285.2 Anoplophora glabripennis
TTTTATAATTCCGCCCAATACTTATTAAGAATTTTTATTTTAAAGTTGAAACTTATGTACAAACAATTAGTAACGGTAAAAATGTCAGTCATTCGAGTTAAGTACGCCAATGTTATAAATTTAGTATATCATCTAAAATCGACGGGTCTGAGCGTTTTTCTACAATCTTGACGCAGTTCCTGAAAATGGCTCTGTTTCGTTTTCATTTGGCCACCCTGTATAAACTATTAAATAATAAAAGTTAATGTCCTTACATATTAGAAAAGATAAGCTTTTATGCTCCGTCGTTGCACACTCGAAACACTAATTCATTTCACCTTAATACCCTGCGAACGAATACATATACTTAAATCTTCTCCTTTGTTATGAAATGTGTTCCAATTTTAATTTGCTTAAATTAGATGCTTAATTGTAAACTTAGAGACATTAAGCAATTTTTAATTGCTGATTTTTGACATTGAAGCATACATTTTTGTTTTTATTGTTTCTATTTGTTTGTTTTTTTTGTAATTTTATGCAATAATCTTGTATTGTACCGTATTTTCTTTTTTTATTCTCTTTTGTATATGAACTTATATGTATTTTCCTGCCCAATTGGGTATCCTGTAGGGCAGTGTTTGTCATAAATAAATAAATAAATGAATAAATAAATTAAACAAAAAATCACAATTAAAAAAAGTTGATCGACACACAAAAAACGACAAAAAATGGAAAATGGCATTTATTATTCATTTATTTTTTCGTTGAAATAATCAACTTCCCGTAAAAAAGTACTGAAGTGATTCATTTTTTTGTTTTAGTTGTATCTCTTCATATTGAGAGGCGGGCTCACTCCGTACATTTTTTTTTTCTATTAGAATTTCGAATTTCCTAAAGTGCAATTATATTAATATCAAATCACACAACCACTTGTTTACATGTAGCATTATTTTCCTCATCCGCCGAGATTTATTTTAATCCGCATTTTTATACGCAAAATATTTAATCATTGTCATTTAATCAAGAGCGAGGATGCAGAACTGTATTTCCTTAGTTCTTTTTTATTGTTTATGTGACCGACAAAGTTGTACAAAATATTTATGAATAAGTAACTACTCGAATAACCAATGAACCAAATAAGACGATTATCGTTGAGTAATACTGTTGTAAAAATTTTACGAGTATTGTTCTGCTATCTATATTTTATTCTACTTATTTCTGCTCCAATCAAAGGAAACGGTGGAAAATACGGACCCTGACCTTCAGTTAACTTTCTCACTCATAATCTCCACGCCTCTGATAGCGAATCTGAGATACTTCCACCTGGGAAATACGCTCCGTTTGTGTAAAAGCGAACAACCGGCTTAATCTAGAGAAAACGAACTTTACAACATTGTTAGTATAAACATGGAGAAGGTCCGCTGGGACATCAAAGAAGTCTATTATGTAGCTGATTACAGGCTCGAGAAGAGAACGGAAAAATACAGGCTTTCATCCCGGAGGATCACACAAATGGTAATGGGAGTTTGCTGGGATTATTCCAGGATTTGCCGCAGTCAGTCTCGGATTGTTTTGGAAGTTCCATGTTTATTTAAATAGCGCATTAAACCCTCACAACGGAAAGTTTCCCAACGCTCACGTATTCCAACAATCACAGTTATGTATGTTTGGTTTCTAGGAAAAAAATGTATATTTTTTAAAAACTTCAACGTTTTATGTTGTAGGCAATTAAATTACCTACAATTTAATTTATTTAAAGTCATTGTTCACCAACTTGTTAACTGTAAAATAAAGGTTGAACGCGGAAAAAACGGTTTTAGAAAAGTGCGCATTATTATTGCAAAAAGCGATTGATGTCGATAAACTTTATGGAAAAAAACCCGAATTTGAAACGTTCAAGTAAAAAATCTCGCGCGCGACGAAAGCGACGTTCACGCGCATGCGTGGGCCCAGAGCTCCTTCTCCCGCGTGGCTGTCGTTCATTAACGTTAACTTTTACTGCTGCTAGCGCGTTTATTACATGAACTATCAATGTAAAACTTTCTGAAAATAAAAGTTTTACCCTTTCTTTAATTGTCTCTAAAATGTCGGTCCGATAATTAACAATTAACATTATAAAAGAAAGTTATCATGGGAACAAAGAGGCGTAGGTGATTTCTCTCTTTTTTTAATTACCATGAAAATAAGCTCTATACAAAGTGTCCCATTCATGTTTCAAAAAAACTTGTGTGCAAGTTCCTCATGGGAAAATAATAGGGGTAGTTCATATAAAGATTTTTTCTTAGACGCCCTGTTACAGTGCGTTGAAGTTGTTACTTTCCAAATGGTTTTCCTTAATTATATTTAAAACGGCCAAAGATAAAAATGTCAAAATTTGTACAAGAGTAAACATCAACTGTGCGTTAAGAATAATGTGCAAACGGTTTCTTTCTGAATAGCAGTGTCGCCGATACGGGTAATTGAAGGCGTACAATCGAAGAAAAATGTTAAAAGTCAAAATTTATTACATTTCCAAACGGTTCTACAAACTCTAAAGGATACTACAAAAGAAAGGTATACTTGTCGAAATTTGGTAGCACGAACCATTTTCGAGAAAAATGAAGTTGCATTTTTTTTCGCTCACATAAAGCGGCACAAGTAGATTAACAAAATATTAAATTGAAAGAAGACCTTACCATTGAATGAGCTGAAGACATTTAGCTACCAACATTATTTGCATTTAAGACTATACTCTGTTTGGAAATGAAAGAGAGTAATAAAACCCCGAGATAAGAACCGGCCATGGGCGTGCTAATATTTCGTTTCAGGTAATTATCGGGTAACACTAATGCTAACAGGTAATGGGTGTACATTTGTATATTTTACTGGATACATCATAGGGCAGGAGCCAGTGTATTGTGACAGATCAATCCAGTCTTAGAGCTGAATATACGAAGACGTGCTAGTGCAGTAGAGTAAAATTCGACTTGTGTTTAGTGACTAAAGTACACTCATTTTATTTTAAAAAAGAAATACCAACGCTAAACAAAATTTTAAGTGAACTTTCAGAGGACAACGATTTGCCAAAAATCAGTAGAAGCAAATTATGGGCCGTCTTACGAGAGTTGAATTTTTGCTGGGAAAAGCAGAACAGGAAGTCAGTTCTTATCGATAAAGATGAAATTATTTGTTGGCGAAGATCCTACTTAAGATCAATTAGAAAATTCCGTGACGAAGGGAGGAATATTTATTATCTAGACGAAACTTGGGTCAACGAGGGATATACTGTAACAAAAGTATGGCAAGATAAAAATGTAAAAAGTTTTCGACAAGCATTTTTGGATGGACTTTCAACAGGGTTCAAGGCACCTTCAGGTAAAGGGCGAAGATTAATAGTGACACATATAGGTAGTGCCAGTGGTTTTGTAGATGGCGGTTTACTTTTATTTGAATCTAAAAATACAGGTGACTATCACGAAGACATGAACGCAGATGTTTTCGAAGAGTATTTTACACAGATGTTGGATCTTATTCCTCCGGGGTCTGTAATTGTCATGGATAATGCCAGTTACCATTCACGGCAGACCGAGCGGACGCCTACGACTGCTTGGAGGAAAGCCGATATAATTCAATGGTTATCCGGAAAAAACATTTCTTTTGAAACAAATATGGTGAAAAAGGAACTTTTGACACTTGTCAATCTTAATAAAGATCAGAAAAAATATGTTATCGATGAAATGGCAACAAATCGCCAAATAACGGTACTACGGTTACCACCTTATCACTGTGAACTTAACCCAATCGAATTAGTCTGGGCGCAGGTAAAAGGAGATGTAGCGCGAAATAATACGACGTTTAAATTAAGTGACGTGAAAATTTTGTTAAAAAATTCCTTGGAACGAGTAACTGCAGATAACTGGCAAAGATGTATACATCATGTACAAAAAGAAGAGGAGAAAATGTGGGAACTCGATAATTTAATTGACGTTACTGTGGAACCTATCGTTATCAATCTAGGAGACGAAGATAATTCATCAGAATATTCAGAGGATGAATTTTAATATACCTACTTTTTTATTTTCTTTATTGTACATTTATACAACACTACATTTACTCACCATAATTTGAATTTTCAAAATACATATATTTTTGTGTGGAATAAAAGTCTATTCATTAAATTTAAATAAATATTTTGATAATAATATTGAATAATTTTATTTGAATTACTAAAAACCCTCTTAACCCGGTTATGATGCTTAAAGTAGCCTCATGTTTTGAAATGCTGTTTTTATATTGTTTACTTATAAGAGAAATGGACCGAGAAATTGAAGCGGCATAGACAAAGACGGATTGTCGGGGATTAAATTTTAGCTACCTGCTACAATTTAGTACAGTCCGATCGCACAAAGTTTTGTTAAAAGTAGACCTCATCTATACGGAAAATACATAATATAAAAATATTGAATATAAGCACCAGTACTACATTTATTTATGATTTGCATACATAATGAGCTTTTATTACTCTCTTTCATTTCTAAACAGACTATATAATTTTAATTTCTTACGTATCACATGAAACAGGTAAATTGTAAAACATTTTATTGACTAAAAAAAAAACTTTAATGTAAGTTTATTGTAGACTAACATTTAAAAAAGTAAATAAAAATAAGATTTTGGTAATTAATTAAATAAATGTGCAAACTCGAAATACTATAGAAGATACGGAAATTGTCCCCCCCATTTCCTTCTATGCAACTTCATTTTTCTCGAAAATGGTACATGCTACCGAATTTCGACAAGTATACCTTTTTTTTGTAGTATGCTTTAGAGTTTACAGAACCGTTTAGATATGTAATAAATTTTGACTTTTAACATATTTTTTTTTCGATTGTACCCCTCCAATTGCCTGTATCGGCGACACTGCTTTTTAGAAAGAAACCGTTTGCACATTATTCTTAACGCACAGTTGATGTTTACTCGTGTACAAATTTTCACATTTTTATCTTTAGCCAATTTAAAGATAATTAAGGAAAACCGTTTGGAAAGTAACAACTTCAACACACTGTATCTCGAAAACAGGGCGTCTAAGAAAAAAACTTTATATGAACTACCCCTATTATTTTCCCATGAGGAACTTGCACACAAGTTTTTTTGAAACATGAACGGGACACCCTGTATAATGCAAAAAGAGAGAATTACCGAATTTCAACTTTTTGAATCAATTAGAACCTGTATCTACGATATTAACTTATAAAATTAAGGTTCAGTAATTAAACAATTAGTTGCAAAAAACTAACGAAATTAATTAATAAATACCTGGAGCAACAATTGTTGGCCATTGGATTGACCATCTTTTCCATAAATTTCATCAACATCCATCGCTTTTTGCAATAATAATGCGCAATTTGCAAAAACCAATTTTTCCGCGTTTGACCATTATTTTACAGTTAACAAATTAGTGAAATTCTATAAATTGTAAGTAATTTAATTACCTACAAAATAAAATGATTAATTTTCCGATGGGTCGTCTAGATTTTCGTAGGCAGTAGAAGTAAAAAAAAATTGCTACTTATTTGCAATTTGCGAACATAGCATCACTTCTTTCTACTTAGTTTTTTTGATATTATCATTCCATGTACCCTTCCCCGTCATAAAATGCAATAAAATTTCTACTAATAATTTTTCATGTTCAAACTCTAATTCGACTAGAGTAAAAGTGTTTGGACGCTAATTACTACAATATTAAGTTAATTAATAAACAAACAATTATATCCGTTTCGAATATTCCACAATACTATTATGTATTTTCTGAATTCATTAATTTAAACAAAAACCGCAATTAGCTTAAGCAGCCTTCCAATTCTTGCACTTATTAATGTTCAGGTACTAAAAATACGTGTAAATTTTTTCATTTACGATTAATTAATCTATGTATGTCTAAATTCCAATGTAAAAATTGTGCTAGCTAATGGTAATGTAGGCACTAAGATAAATAATAAAAAATAAAGTTTATACATTAATTAATGTTTTATATTTTCCCGAAAATATATTATTTTAGGAATATAACCTAACCTATTTTCTCATTTAAAATTTTTCGATCGGTGCTATATTTTTTTACTTATTTTAGAAAAACCGTTTTTTGCAACTTTGCGATTTTTTTAACCATGTTCGCCATTTTGGATCGAGTTTAAAGAACAAGAAACTCGATTTAAAATTTAATTTTCTATACGGTCATATTTTTTTTGTCCAGTTAATAATTTCTGCAAATTTAACATTAATCCGTGACAGAATGCTTGGACTAATTTGCAACAAAAAAACTGGTCTGCCAGCCGGTAAACACGAACACGTGCTCTTTGTATTGGTACAATTGTGAAATAAATATGAAATGAGTAATGAACTACAATTAATAAATTATGAAAATATTTACCAGAGGATCTGATAACTATTTTGTTTTTTTATTTCTATTTTTCTCCTATTTTATGTTTCTCAATAGGTTCAGGGTGTTTAATACTACATTAATTATCATAACATAACATATCATATTCATAACATATTTTATCTATATATTTTTAAGAAAAATAATGACATTTTTCTGTACATTTTAATTGTCTGGAATACAGTTGCATTCTTATTTAAAATCATTAAAATTGTCTTTACCACAATGTTTCCATACTTCCAACATAATGATAATAATCACAAATATTTCACAAATATGTCTGTTAAATGAAATTAAAATATATAGAACATTAAGGATATAAAATGAGCATCATTTTGCATTCGACATACCCAGTAATAAAGAATCTGGGGAATTTGAAGTTTTTGTCAAAAAAAGTTGTTTGGTATATCTAGTGTTTACGAAGTTAGTTGAAACCGTATAAAAACTAAAAGTCGGCATCTCTTTCCGGGCACAATAAAGAGATGCCGACTTTTAGTTTTTATACGGTTTCAACTATCTTCGTAAACACTATAATAAATGTTTAAATTTTTGATAGTATCAAGTATAGTATTCCTCTGTTTCCACATCCAATATTTTATTAAAACACTGTAAGTCATTATATTATTTTTCTGTGCAAATATTAAAATTATCTGACAATTCTTGTTCATTGCACATATTTTCCCTAATGCGGCTCTGGACGATAATAGGCTTACCAATGTCCTGAGAATATATAGTTACCGATTAAAGAAATCTTTACGTCGATTGCTATGTGGTATTATGAAGTTGTTCTAGTTTGGCATTAAGCTAGTAGAGACCGCCACTTCCTGGATGGATTTTCTACTATCTATCAGGTGCTATCGCTGTCTTACCAAAAGTGCGATTTCTTGTCTATAAAACGGCGCCCTTAAGCAGAAAAGTTGGGGGAAAAAGTGAAATACACCGTGGCACAAAAAAGTTTTGGCAGTTTAAATGCGTCCCAATGGTCGCTTGTGGCGTCCTATAGAAGTTACAACGAAATCTTCGATAAATTCGAATTTCTCATCCTAAAACACCCCCGGATACGAAATTTCACGAAATTAGATGGAAGTGGGTCTAAAGATATTAAAGAAAATGGTATTTATTTTTTCAACTTCAACACCCTATATCTCGAAAATTAATAGTATATAAGCGACATTGTATATGACTTTTCTCCATTAATTTTCGTAGAATCTAGTGGGAAAGTTTGGCCCATTCTTTAACGGACACCCTGTATTGTTTTAAGACGTCACTGACTTTTACTATTCTGCTGGTTCCTCACAGGAGAGTAACAATTGACAGTAACATTTCAGTTCTGGAAATATTAAGTAAATACTATTTTTTTCATGAACCAATTATTTTAGTCTAACCAGAAAAAGTATAGGTGAATTTTTTACACCCAATTATGACTCACCCTGTATATAAATTCGCCTTCCGTTTTGCTGCTGACGAAATTTTAATGTAAATAAACAGTAAAATAAATTTTCACTTTCATTTTTCGGAAACTCATTTTTGGCATTCATCGCCTTTGTACCTTTCACTCTTCAATTAGGTACTCTTCCTTATTTGCAAAACCAATGTTCATTTACCGTATTATGGCTGGGTGAACGACTCCCGTTCCCACGCACAATTTTTCTAACTGTACGCGGTCGCACAGAAAAGTCAAAGATCGAGCGTGTAAGATTCGATGACAAAGGAAAAATTCCAATCGAGTCTAGTATGTTGAAGAGAAGGTGTTTTTAATGTGCTAGAGCATCCATCACTAGCCGAATAATTTGTAGTGAAAGCCAACTTATTCGGTGAAGGTTTGTGTCCTCTAGCTGGTAAAAACGCTTCATGGTTGCGACAACAGTATGTAATTTGTGAAAATATTTTTAAAACGTTAAAACAACGCAGGATGTCTAGAAAATTATGAGCAATTTCTCGAAACTGGGAAAATATTGCAAAAATAAGGTTACAAATTCATATATTTTTCTTCGTGCTCATCTAATACAGTTATTAACTCATGAAGTTGAGAGTTGAAACCAATCTTGCTTCTCTTCTGTTTCTCATAAAATTTTGATAACTTTTTGGGTAAAGGGTGCGTTATTTGAAGTTATTTCTCTCCTATTCTCTAAATTTGTTTCACCACATTTAAGATTTTCCTTCATTTTTAAGAGAAAAAAGTATACTTGTTATCGATCAAATGAAGTGATTGTAGGATAAACACGTAACACCTCATAACTAATTGGGTATAATCCGCGTGACCGCCGAATTTAGGCAACCAACATTGCACGGTTGACACTGTCAACTAAAAATCCCTAAATCTTAGCGTTCTTAGCGTCATTAATATTAATCATTCGTTTACAATGAACAATGACTATGATCGCTATGTCTTCGCTCGAAATAATGAGATCGCTGATAGGTTGAAAATCTCGTGAAAAATTACACCAATCATAGTCGGTGAAACAGTATTTAATCTTGATCTTATTGTTTCAACAATTTTTAATTTTACCGAAATTTACTTAATTGCCAACAAAGGAAATAAAATTACTGTTCCAAACAAAATTACTAGTCACGTGGCTCGTAATCATTTATGAAGGCTTTGTAGTAGTAAAACTCGGATAAAAATTGAAAAAGTAGGCCTATAATTTTTTGTCAAGGCCAAGTGATCCATAAGAAAAAATGTTTATTTGTTATTTTTGCAAGACTTACCCAAATCCGAGACGTTGCCCATCACTTCCTGAATGCCCTGTATATTACACTACTTTCTGATAAATGTAATGAAAAAAGTAGAACTTGTTAAAAAGTAAATAGCAATAAAATACAAGGAATAATCTCATGTTATTTTTCATAATAATTATTCTCAACGATCTTAACGTTTACATTTTTTTATTATCGATAGTTTCGACCCTTTAATGTCGCCATCATTTGAGGAAGTGACCTTTTAACGGCAACTCGATTAAAGGCTACTAAATGGAATGATGTCCCTGAGATATATCAAAACACATCTCTCGAGGGTGAAATTTTCCCTAACCAGCTTCACTATCTCTATTTTGTGCCACCGAACATCATTTCGTATCATGAGCGAGTTATTTATATAGTTTTATAAAACAATTTGTGCCCCAAAGGAGAAGTAGTTGATAAAAAAATAACACTACTTTCAGCAGCTGTTTATTTTCGTTTAACGAGCTGGTGATTGAGGAAGTTGCTACTAAGAAATCAACATTGGCAATGTTGTTAAGTGGCGCACCCTGCATATATATACATTATACATTAAAAAATGGCATTGCATACAGCGAATTAAATTAAAAAATTTCTATTCTTACTACCATTGAAACAAAACCTCTCTGTCTGTGGTATAGGTACCCAACTTAAAACTTAAAACAATTATTTACTCCAGGATTGCTAGTTTGGATCAAACTGAAACTTCTACTAAAGATTTATTTGATGGTTTTTGGTAAACAAACAAAAAATTTGTCAGTTTTAAAACTATCTTTCTGTGGTTGCTTCTACATTTCTGTTGAAATAACTATTCATCTATATGTAGATGTACATGCATGTTATAAAAAAGGAACAGGACCATAAAGAGCTTCATTACTTGAAATATCAACTTATTATCGACTTATAACCTAAAAATTATAAAAACATTCAAAACTATAAACTGAAACAGTTTTCGACGACGGTATATTTATTATCATCTTTATTCAATCCATTTTATCATAAGCGGTTAATGTAAATTAAAACTGCACAAAAAGTGGCTATTATACGACTAAATATGTATGTATATTAATTTTGACTTACCGAACGTAGGGGTTGTATTTTTTTATGAGATTTTTCAACACATCTCATCATTGCTCTTAGTTAACACATTATTCACTATGCACGCATGTGTCAACAACAATGATTAAACATTTAACTATAAAGAAATGAAAATATCGTAGTAGGTTTGTTTTCTAGAGGGCGCACCTGTAATAGAATTGAATTCAACAATTGAATTCCGCGTCTAGTGAAGTAATGTTTGAGTGCAGTGTTGAGTTGAGTGTCTCCTATTTTCTATTTTCAAGTTAATATTTCCCCATGTTTCCTATTCCCTAAAGCATTTGTTCGTTGTGTGTCCACTCTAGACCCTCAAAAAAAAAAAAAAAACACGCCCCAAAGGATGACTAAGGTAATAACTTTAGCTTTTTTACATTTCATTGTGTTAGATGCCCTAGAATAAGAATAATTAATTGCATACCTACTTAATTTCAAAAAGAAACAATACTTTAAATACAGCTTGCCAGTGTTTTTGAAAATATCATGTTGTTTTTTCCTGCATAAAAGTATTAGTAGGGACTACCTAGTAAAACTTGATAAATATTTAAATAGATTCGGTTCGCCAAACAGTCCGTTACGGATATTTAAAACTTTGTAAAAAGTGACCAAATATTGAATGAATGAACCCAAGTTTATGTAAATATTTTCTTTGAACACGAAGTAATTAATGCCAAAGCAAAAACAAACCCAACTATATCGAAATAACATTATTTGCTTTAGGAAACAGCGAGGATTTTGTTCTCTGTTAAGTAGGTATTTATTTATTTCAGCTTCAACTTACATTTTGTATTTATTTGCTTATCTTCTCGACGAAATGACGTTAATTAAATGCGAGATCACGTTCAGACAATTTAAGAAAAGAGTAAATGTAAATGCGAATTCATCCTAGTTGAAGTAGGTAACACTATAAAGTCATTATCATTTAAAAATGCTTGTCGATGCAATAGATTTAAATTCTGAAGCACAGTTAAAATCAACCAATAGGAGTGGACCAGTCGACAGAACAGTAGAAAGAATATCGGTAAGCGGATGTTAGGCAGGACCGCATTTAGAAATTTGTGAATATTCTGAATATTAGTCCATTTTGTTGAATAATTTTAGATCCATGAGACAAGTAAAACAAGTATCTAAATTCATTTATTTTGAAAATACAGAATGTAAAATAAAAATATACGTTCCGTGTATATAATGTAAAACTAATATAGGTTCTTAAATAAGACGATTTAGCTAAACATCTCTTTATCAAATATTGCCCTGTTTAGTCGCTAGAGAGCAAAAGAAAATAGTTTCATATATTCGTGTACCACTTTTTGACATTTTAACGGAAATAATTATTACATTTACAAAAATACTTCCACTTTTCGTAACAAAAAATTGTATTTATTTAATTAAAAAAAAAACGAAATAATGTTAGCAGTAACTTGTGTCAAATAGGAAATTTGCTATCTTGATTTGTTTTTTTTTTTCACTTTAACTCTAACTTATTTAAGAGCTGAGATACATGTTCAAAAGTGTCACAATAATGTGAAACGCCCTGTAACTCAGAAACAAATGAAGATAGCAAATTTCTGATTTGACAGTCGAGTTTGCCATGAAAAACGAGATCGAGAACGTAGTGTCAGACTTAACATATCTTTAGTAGTTTCTGAGATATCCTGAAATCCCATCGAAAATGGACCAGCCTGTACATATACTCAACTTAGATGTCTATCATTCTGCAAATTGTGATCTAATCAAATGAATTTCTGCGATTATTCTTATCTGTAGATGTTATTTGACAAATTAGACAAAATCAATGCAGGCCAAAAACAACTTGAAATGAGTGGAGTTTCTTTATTTATTTTTATACAACAAAATGAAATGAGATTTGTATAGAAAATTAGTGATGACTAATAAAATAAGTAATTAAACAAACACCGAAATTAAAAAAACGAAAGAAACGCAATATAACAATATTTTTGGCTAATATCTCCTTTTATTTTAACAATCAATTCAATTAAAATTATAAACGTCAAATTATTGTCAAATTAATCAAATGTCAAATCTGATATGTCAAATCACCATTTGCAAGAGAGGGGCCTAAGCCTCTATGGAGCTGTTCTTTATATACCACTAGCTATATTGGCTTATTTTATGCTCAATATTATAAGATAGTTGTACATGCTCAGAATATTGGGACACCCTGTATAAATATCATATTCTTTCACATATCTGTTAAGATATTGGACCTAGATTGATGAGACTTGGGCTAACGCTGTAGCTAATTAAATGTAAAATTTTACTGAAATGATGTATGTCCTACATCTATAGCATTAGAAATCCTCAGAATTTTTATGTTTTTTCTTGCTCCGCTACTTTTTGGATATGTGAATACCATATCAGTGTTTTTTATGACTATTACCCCAAATTGCATCAGTCTACGTCAATTATTTTTAGAGATATTTGAATAAAAGTGATATTTTTCCCCACTATTACGAAAAATAGTGGACCTTTTAATAAACTTTTTGGAACTTAAATAATCCAAGGAACAATCTCCTGAATTTTGATACGGATATATAAAACTATATATATTTCAGAAATGCGACATTTTGGATATATTATGTATATATACCTCTGAAATTTTCTTTTTAAAATAATTTACACTTCTACACACCGTATATTATTAGTTAAAAAAGCCTTGACCAAATTTCACCGACGGAAATCGATATAAGAACAATGGAAAACAATTAATTCGTAGGTAGTTTAACTAATACGAGTAGTATCTTTTAATTTCAAATAATAATTATTTTTTGTACCCTGACGATATTTTTAACACTTTAAAACGAAACCTTCCTAAATACAATTCTGTCCAAACTGAAATACGCGTAGCAGCTATCTACAGTATACGTGAAGCCACGTTTATCACCTCGCCGCTAGATGGCGCGAGCATGCACGATTGCTCGACGTGCTACAATATAAAGTAATAAATTTTTAATTAGAAAATTTCATTTATGCAACGACTTTGTTTAATGAGGGCAATTAAGTTATTAAGAATCCGGAAAATGATTTTCCCAAGGGTTTTTGTCCGTACCGCAAGAACTATTGTTTAACAGCCGTCAGACAAAGCCCAGTTCTACCCGAGACGCACTTACAATAAAAGTTTGTATTTTTAAGGCTATTTTTGTGTTAATTTGTCAGTGTTAGTAAACATTTATCAGTATGGAGTGTGCGCACAACGGCACGAGTGATATAAACCACGCTTCCAAGTTTTACGTGTTAAAATAATATGAATTATGTACATTTTTATTCAAACAAAGTTCTGTGAAAAATTGGCGATACTTTTGTAAAGTTTCAAACTCGTTTGGTTTGCTCGTTGCTGTGTAACTGTGAAGATTTAATACTCCGTGCAAAATTCTGAGTTCTTCTGTTCATAAATCTTTCCTGTGTTGTGTAAATGAAAGTGATTTTAAATATTTGAACATTTTTAGGTTAAGTTCGTTTACCTTAATTACCGAGGAAGGTTTTTTTACCTAACTTGACCCAAATACATACAAATATTTAGTTTTCCTAAATTTTCCGCATACATTACTGGTGTATTATGTGGGTCATTTTTAATTTCATAACAGATTTTATCTGTAGGCACAATATTTTTCTTGTTATCAAAATATACATGTAGGTACACAGATAAAGGTTGCCTAAATACGGATTGTCCATCACATAAATTGTTTTGTAAATATTTGTGAGATTAGCTCGGCTGTGATAAATTCAATCGGTTTTATGCAAAATTTTATTTATAATTTGTCGTTTTAACGTCCAATATACCTATCGAAGCAGAGTAAAAAAAGCGTGGACAATTTTGCAACGTGTAGTGATTTTATTACTCATCGCATTTTGGATTAACATGATATGGGATACATATTTTTTTGGGTAAGTGATACAGAATGATATTTAACACTTTACCATGATTTATAAAGTTTTCGAACAGAAAAAATAAACTGAATACCTAGCATTGACAGATAATAAATATTGAGTAAACCCTCTTTGCAAATTTTAATACCTAGGTAGGTACCTACTTTTACAAAAATTTCTACATGGATGATCTCTTTGTTTTGAATTATTTAAATTTCAAGTCTGTAACCGAATTATATAAATTGGTCTCTACTTAATTTGTATAAGGTACCTCCAAATTGCTTGAACTTAGTCGTCGACGACAAAATAAATTTATTTAAAAATACGAAGTGGTATATTGAAAAGTCAGAGTAGGAAGATTTTCTCCAGATTTGACACATACCATAAATTCCTTATTCTGAACAAGTTTTCCTAATAAAATTCTTCCATTTTGTTCCGTAAAGAATACTATCTACACAGGATGTACAAAATTGATAAAATCGAAAATTGATATCTATTTATATTGAATTGTCTTGGTTCATGTACAGAAAATATTTTTTTGCTCTTAAATGATCTGTTTACTTAATTCTTCAGGAAAATTTTGAACAAATAACTTCTTGATTATTCTTGATTATGGTCTCCAAAATGTTAAACTTCTACAATTTTTCATTGATATGGCGACATCTTGAGATACTTTCCATTAATCAGTAGATTTAGCTGAGTAAATGACTTATAATTGTCCAATAATTTTTCAAATTCGAAACAGCAGGATATTTCGTCTTTTGAAATGTGTTAAAAAAATGTTTCCACTGCCACCAAAATCAAACATAGAATCCTGGAAGATTTAAATCTGTCCTAGATATATCGTTTTTATTTCTCGGAATGTATTTCTTACGAAATCTGTTTCACATTTTTCTTTCTGAACTTAGCCGCACAGCCTGAGGAAGATTTAGATATTTAGAGAGCACTGAACTTAACAGCTATTTTTAAGGTGAATATTTTTATATCAGATGCAAGAATTTAAGTTATGTGCGTGTGGAAGCCTGTGAAGATTTTTTAGATAATTTGGAATTTAATTTCGATCGTAATCCTTAATCGATTTATTATTTTCTGGTATTACCTATCCTATGAGCACATGGTGTCCCAGTTTATATAAAAAAAATCAGAATCATTCTAAAAACTTTTCGGGAAATAATTATCTTCGAAGCACATGTGATATTAAATTCAAAATTTGTAAGGTAGTACCAAAGTCATTATTGCATTTATTGAATTTTCTTCCATGCATGACGTTAATATTCCCCTAAATAAGTATATTTTCTGAGAATTAGTAAACTTTTTATTGTTGATTTTTGGAGAAAAAGTTATTCTTGATAAAAAATTTTGCGTATCTTGGGAAGCCATGGTCAGTAATCAAATATGTAATACAACATACAGGGCGTCCAAAAAATTTCAAAATGTTAAAATTTCCCTAAGCAAAGTGCCTTTACTTTTTGTTTTCGTATTTAAGAAAGTTGTTCGAGAACTCAAGAAATGCTTACATACGGGGTTTAGTCAAAAAAGAAGAATAATCACATTTTGCAAATAAAAAGACAGCGCAATTTTTAACTATTTTACTTAAAGCAAAATCGTTTGAATACACTTTTTGCTTTAGGTATCTCCATAAGAAATAATCTAATGGGGGCAATTCGGGTGCTCGTGCAGGCCAAGGTATTGGTACATAGCGCCCGATCCACTTGTTCTGAAAGGAAACGTCAATCTTATTTTTATTTTTCTTTCTAGAAGTGTGAAATGACAGGGCATCCGTCTTGTTGAAATCGCTATCTACTTAGTTCTGTCAATTCAAAATTAGTGAGAATTTCCAAATATGAATTTTGATTAAGATTAACACCTCGATTAAGACCAATTACTTTATGACACATTATGCCATACCAGACATTTACTTGTTTAAATTTTTTACTATTATCAATCGAAAATTTAGATTACCTTTAGCCCAGTATCTACAATTTTGTAAGAAACCACGCCATTAGTCGTGAATGTTGATTCGTCAATAAAATATTGTGATGAAAGGATCTGTTTTCAATCAGTTGCTCGCCTATTAGTCCAGTCAATGACCATTTTCCCGTATAATTTTGCCAAACAGCACCGATTTTCATAAAAATTTGGATTTAGGTTCTACTTACCCTCTACTTCAAAGTTGACTTTCTACCGGGGGTTGCTTTTACTCTGGGGATGGATGCCACCTCTTCTCGGGGTAACAAATGTTCCATTGAAAATAACTCCGGGAATGGATATATTGACTAATTCTAAGCATCTTTTGTTATATAAAGTTTTTTCTGAAAGTCAATACTTTTCGACTTATTCGCGAGTGAAAGTGTAAATTTTTTAACAAAAAAAAAAAACACTTTTTCAGACGGTTTTTCGCGAATAACTCAAAAAGTATTTTATCAAAAAAATCATACTTATTAAAAATCTAGCTTATAAAAAAAACAAAAAAATGTGTTTATGGTGTCTGTAGATCCAATACAAGCGGAGTATTAGCTTGTGGAAGGTTGGTTCTTAGTCTTCGTCAACCGCCAAAATTGAAAGTTTGAACGTGAAATAACCCAAAACCAATGCATTTTTCAGGGAGTACTCATAGAATCTTTTTTAAAGTGCTTGAAAAAACCTTTATTTTTATTTTTTATAAAAATCCCTAGCATCAAACCTAAGCGAGTTATGACGAAAATAAAGTTGGTCCGTATTGTTTTCGGCGACAAAAAACGTGAAAATCACCCCTTAATTACCACCCCAAATGAAAATAGTCGTTACCACTTTACAATTTACTTTATTTATGTACTTGTAATATGCTCTAGAAGTGTGACTGGTTTAAAGTGCTTAGTTTTGAAAAAAGTTGAACTTGTAGTGAAAAGAGAATTTTTATATTTTTGGAAAAAAATTGTCTTTTCTTCAAAATAACTCAAAAACTATTAAGTAATGATACGCAGAATTTTGTACAATACAAAATTATTGGTTTTGCTTTTTGAAAATTTTGTTTTTTTTTTTCTTCTCTAGGATAAAAATTAAGCAAGCTATGGCCGTTTAAAATTTGCATATGTTCGAAAATAGCAAATTGTTCAACCCCTTTCAGCTCAAACCCTAACAAAAATAAGGCCTGAAAGAAAATTGAACTTATTTGATCTTACAACCCTTGAAATAACCTACAAAATGTTTTTTTGAAGGGTTTGATAGCATAAAAACCGAGGGGTTGGCCACTCTTTAAATACGTGTACAATTTTGTTCTAAATACTTTTAAATACTATTAGATACATATAAATACAGACACACTATATATTAGCGTCTATATCCTACTTTAGATACAGCTGTTTCAACTTTTTTAAACTTTTAAATTTGTGTCCCACTTTACATGTTTGGGAAAATTGTTAAAATGTTTTAGACCTTTATTAATTTTTTTATGTATCCTTTGAATATATTATTTTTTTTATTTTGAGAGTGAAAGATATAAAAGTTTTGCCTCGAATTCAGCTAATAATAAAACAAACACAACGTTAAAATTCGTTGCAAGTATTAATTTGACAACTAGATACCTAATATAGCTTTCGTGTGAAGCCTTTCTATTTTGAATTTATTTTTTTGCGATTGAAATAGAATATGTATTTACTTTATTTGGAAGAAGGAGATATATATCAACAGACTGCACAATGAAGTGAAACGAATTTAATTCCATAATTTCTGTAAGCATTCTAATCAGATTTTGAGTCAATCAAAACATACTTATCTAAGGAAAAAGTCTCGGAAAAAGTCAACCTTAGGTATATGTATTTTGCGAAGATTACTGTTTGGCAAGATAAGATAATACAGTGCGAAAATTTATTTGCATAAAAAATACACTGACAACTTCATAACTTCATGTTTAAAAAAAATTGAGAAAAAAATTTCTGGAAAATGTTTTCGTTAATGTTAAAAAATGTATTTTTATCCTTTTTACTGGTACATTCTTGGTACCAAAATGATTGATGTTCGCAGTGTTAACGATTCCATTTTCACAAAACTCATTAAAATTCTTTTCGGAGTTGTTAGCCTAAATTATATAATAAATTAGCGCTTATCTGATAATTTGTGAATTTTAAAGGACTTGCGTCAATGGCGATAGGAAACCGGCTGTTAATCGATCTTTTCCCTCATGTGTAGCCACCTATCTATCAATTAACAAACTAAAACGTCTACTAATGTAACATTCAAAAATATTTCTTCGTGGCGACCCCGTGAACGAGCCGCCGCTGCTTCGGTTTCGTAGGACGACAGACACAGTTCGCTATAAAGTTGAAATAAGGTAATTAAGCCTGATTCTCTGAGTCATTTGGACGTTTTCAGAGTTTCTAATTGAATTAGGCGTATGAAGAATTGCTCCGTTGATAGACTGATAGAATTCTTGCTCATATCTCGGCCGGTAATTAACTAATTCGATAGAGTCGCCGCTTTTCGACGTACAGGGTGTATGGTGAATCAAAGGATTTACTGGAAACGCATTTTATTAATAATTGGCGTAGTGTAATTCGGTTAAAGTGCTAATGACGTGATTTAAAGATGAGAGATTGTTATTCACTTGTTAATGAGATGACTAGATGTGATTAGTTCATTACACAGACTCTATTAAATTGATGAATTGTCGAGTGATGAGCTACGTAGGTATTTAATATTAGTGATTAAATCTAGTATCTTGTAGATTTACACTTAAAAGGCAAAGTGGATATTCATAATTCTGAATAAGTATTTTAGTTAAAACGTCATTATTCCGTATTTTTAATATTATATTACGGCGTGTCTCAAGGAATTGCCATTAAACATGATAAACCAAAAAAAGTATCGAAGTACCTAAGTATACACCTTATTGACTTTATTTTAGAAGAATTTTATATTTATACTTATTATATTTTATGTCGCATTTTTACATGGAATATTATTAGTTATGGAAATGATCATATATCTCGATTTAGGCCTGAAATGAAGAAAAACTAATCACGAGACACTGTTTTCACCATACCACAAATAATAATATAATAATTTGGAATTTAAAAATAAATATAAAATACCTAAATTCTAGAACTTTTATACAGGGTGTTTGTAAATAAGTGCAAAATATTTTAGGGGGTGGTTGCCGAAGTTATTTTGTCAAAAAATGTTCATATAAACGTAGATCGAAATAGGGTTCCTTTCCGAGATACAGTGTTTAAATTTTAATTTTTTATTTATTTTTATAAATTATTTCAAAGAGTTTTAAAGTTACTGAAATTTGATGGTTGTATTTTATTTAGAAATATTGGAAAAGTCAATGGCGTACCATATTTTTTTATTAAAAATGGTTCTGGCAAAATCACACGATCGTCACTGGTACAAGTAGAAATATTCGGATCACCCCAAAAAATGCACATTTATCGATCCAAAGCGTTTTTCAAATTTCGAGTAAATATCTTTAAAACTGAAATAATTAATAAAAATAAATAAAAAATTAAAATTTAAACGATCTTTCTCTCGGAAACGGAGTATATTTCCACCTACGTTTATATGAACTTTGTTTCAACCACCCCCTAAAATATTTCGCTTTTATTATGCTTTTTTTATTGTTTTTCTATTTACTATTTATTTGTCCTTATCGTTTTAACAATTCAAATATATTTCTTAGAAAACGGAGTCAATTTTTTAATTTTTTATGCGATTTTAAAAACAAAATATTAGCGTTACTTAATTATTTCAAAAATGTCACATATTGGCTCCTATTATTTAATCACTTATTAAGAACAGTCAATTACACAGACCCACAAAAAAAAAGTTGAAAATATCAGAGACTAGACCCACCTATTCTTATGTATTTTGAAGCGCTGAAACAGAATCCGGAGCGAAAATCATCCCAAAAATACGGAAAATCGCGTTTTATTGTCTCGGATCTTAGCATACTCTCTTTTTTTTAGCGTACTCTTTTATCTTCAAAAGATATGTGTAGTGCATACCTTTTTCTTTTTCTGCTATGTGGCTCGGATTCCCTTTTAAGCATCCAACAAAAATCTACCATCATAATAACATCCCATCGTCCTTGGTACCGGCGTTCCATTTCCTTAATGTCTTAAATAAAGATGACTTATGCTACATTTTTGGTAAATTTGAATTTTCTAAACAGGGATTGTATCTGAGGATTCGGTTTTAGCTCGTCAAAATAGATATAAAATAGTCTTATTGTGCTGGTTCTCACGTTTCTCTCAACCTTCGGACCCGTGCTCAAGCGAGAATTTGAAGATTTTTCGTGTTTTTGGGGTAGTTTTTCGCGATTTAAAAAAACTGGAGGGTGATGGAGCAATTTTGACTCCGGATTCGGTTTCAGCGCGTCAAAATACATAAGGATAGGTGGGTCTAGTCTCTGGTATTTTCAACTTTTTTTTTGTGGGTCTGTGTTATTAATATTATTATTTTTTTAAGGAACCCCATATTTTTTTATATTTAATTAAATTTAGATTGAACAACTATACCTACATATTGATATGGTGTAGTTATGTGATACCTTTTCTATGTGTTTATATGAGCGCCAAATTAATTTTAAATTATGTTTTAGTGTAACCTGTAATTTTACTTTTTAGTGTAGTGTTGGTTATATACTTCGCCCTGCTAACTGTAGACCCTGCTCAGGAGTTGGTTCAATTCAAACTAGTATTCTTCCAGAAACCATGCAAACTAACAACTTAAAAACAAGAGATGTTTAAATTAATTTATTAATATCAATCTGGTATTTAATATAGTATATCAATGTTTCAAATAAGAAATGTCACACAAATTGTCAAATATTTTGAAGTTCTTACAATGTTTTGACCACTTAAAACAAGAATTTATTTCGATCTGTATTACTGGTTGCCTTTTTGGACTTAATTTATATTTACTCGTGTAATTTCTTGTTTTAATGTGTTCCTCTTTATATCTAATCTTATGATCTATAAATTTAAATAATTGGCCAAATATTTGGATAATGCTTGATATATCAATGACTTAAATTTGTTTCAACTGATTGATTTTAAATATAGCAAGTTTTTAAACGAAATTTACTGTTAGTCTGTGCACAAATTTTATACGACAATTAAAAGAAAGAAAGGTACCTTTTCTTTTTATATACCGGTTTTTATATGTTTCCTTTCCTTTCCTGTTTCAGTAGGTGCTTGGGCACTATCTGCTACACCGTTTTCTGATTAATTTTCTTGTAACCTGCCACTGATGCTGCTCCTCTGGCCTCTTATTTGTCTGGTTTCCTGGACCTCGCCTGTGATCGTCTTTCTTTCTCTTAGCTGCTTGGTTTCCGCTTTCTCTCTGTTGCTGATGTGTATAGTTCGTTTTCTTTCTGCTGCTTTGACTTGTCTTCCGAATTCTTTTAATATTTTTCTATAATATCTGACGTCTCTCTCTCTAATTTCTTGTAACTAATCAATAATTATTATCTTTTTTCCACTACCTTGATTTTTGGTTTTTCCTCTGTTAAGGTCTTTTCACATATTTCGTTCTGCTTTCTTTTTACTTGCCGGGTTTTTTTTTACTCACTTAACAATCTCCATTTAAATTCCATTCAAAATATTTCTCATTCTCTACTCTTATGTTACTTTTCTATTTACTACTTGATTCCATGTGAATCACACTTTAAATTTTTGACATTTCTTTGACATATTGATTTATTGATATACACTCTTCTTTGACCCTTAATATGTTTTCCTACTTAATATTATACCATATACTATAACTATCTCGATAACTATTTATAAATACTCTATCATTTTAACTTTTATTAGATATCGGTAACGGATATGATTCCTAATACTGATTGAATACTAACAACAATAAATAATAACCACTTCAAACCATCATATTTACTGCTTTGTCTTTTAAATAGACCTTTGATTTACATTTTGATTTGTTCCCTCATATCTGATTTCATTTCAATATGAATAAAAACTTTTTCTTAAAACAAATTGTAGACTGCATTCGCTCACCTAATATTTGATCCAGTCTCCTTCATTATTAATTTATTGCTTGGCACCGATTTGGCATACTTTAGACTAAAGTTCCTGCGTATTCCTGTGGTACAGATATTCAGTTGCTTAATAGTAAATATACGCTTTCCCTTAAGCTTCATCTTAACATATGACCATATATTTTCAATGGGGTTTGCGTCTGGAAATGATGCCGGCCAATCTATCGTCGTCATCTTGAACCCACTTTAGTCTACTATCCACGTGCTTTTCTGAAAGCAGTGGTTTTTTAATGACGGACCGATATGCCATTTTTAGTCTCACTTGTGCTTGACGAAGTGTTAAGGCTTAGAATCATTTGAAAATGTCCCAAGATCATTTTATCCTCTGACGCAGACGTTGCAAGAGATAGAGAAGGGATATCTAGTCATCAGCGTTGCTAGTCGTTTTAAACCTATTTATCCCCTTCCTTACAAATGCTTGTAATAGCTCGAGCAGTTGCTGCGATTGTCAATTATGGTCCTTTCGAATTATTAAGAAGATAAATTTATATTTGTCCAGGACTACATGCCATACATCACGCCACGGGAATAGACAAAGACAACGCACGACAACCATAGAATGGGGTGGGTCACTCAATAATGAGGACATTTGCTCCGATTTAGGTACAAGCGAGGGTACAAGTGTACCAAATATGAGTTTAACGGGAAAATTTATTTAACGGGAACCCATATTTGAGTGAAAGTACTCAGTTTTAGTTCAAATATTATCACAAATTATTATAATGGATTAATTCCGTACCTTTATTGCTTTCGCTCACACCAATTTTACAGTGTAGACCTTATAGTGTAATTGAATGGCAAAAAGTATCTAAGTCCATATTTTTATGAGATTGAGTTAAGGGACGCCATCCATACGAATTTACCTGTATTAAACGTTGGCGAGGACAGATTTGTGGCAAGAAGCGTCTTATAGCATAAAAAACTATGTCGAAATCTCTCATTTTCATAGCAAGTTTCTTATTTTCATAGCAAGAGTTCCTCATTTTCATATTTTGAACTCAAAAAGTAGGTAAGTCCAAATTTAAAAAATTGGAAGGTATAGTTTTTACTTAAAAAAATACAAATGGTGATCATTAAAAATGTAGATGTGGGAACCTTTTCAAAATTTTAAACAGTTTTAACTCAGAAACTCAAAAATGTGACTTAACCACTTTTTACACTGACCCCTTCAATTGGTGAGGCAAAACTAAATTTATAAAATCAACCCTTTGACTAATCCCTTTAGCGCAAGGGTTATTTATTTAAAAAATATATTTATATCATATTTTCTCGGATATAATATATACTAAACACCCTGTAGTCGCGTGACGCCAGTCGGGTTTCTCCATATTCGAATCATGTCTCCTTTAAGAGGGTCGGGATTTTTCCCGGGGGAGTTCGGGAAAGCGGGAAGCGAAAGAAGCCTTGCATGTTTCATAATTCGCAGCATCTGCAACGGCAGTCGTAAGAGATTAATTTTTTAGGAGATTAAAGTAAAGTAAACGGAGGAACAAAAGGGCATGGATGTTAGAGAAACTTGGTAGCGTGCCAAGACCTCTTCCGGGGATGATATATTGTAGTCGGTGAATGCACGGATAGGTAATTTGTTTTTTACTTTACCGGTGAAAGACTGAAAGGGGATTCGTAGATCGTCTTGCGGATACGGACTGTAAGCCTATTCGTTTGTTGTACTTTACTGATATCTTTGATCTCTGATTTACTGCTAGAAACAACCAACAAAGTACAACTAAGTAATTTTTCTTATATGTATACATACTAGACTGGCCCTTAAGGAGGGCGTTTATATGCGCAATTTTTGTCCAGCATTTTAGAAAATTTGAGCAAGTTAGAAACAATATTTCTTCACTGTATGAGTTATACAGGGTGATCAGAACTTATCCAAAAAAAATGTTTTTGATGTACAGAGGACTCTTACAAATACAATTTTGTAAAGAAAAAATCAAAAAGAGCAGTTCGAAAATGATTTAAAAATACACTTCTGCACGGCACTGAAAACTGGTCCACTGTAAAACCTGATCCCGCTCAATGCGACCGACATGGCGGCAGTGTGATAAAAACGTATAAAAACTTCGCAAGGAAAGAAGTAAATAGAATTTTATAGCACCTATTTTATATCAGCAAACTCAACTGCAGTTGCCGCTATTGTTATTATTAATTAATTAAATTAATTTGTGGTTTTAAATAATAAAATAATTTGATATACCTGATGTTACAACATCTGTTCAAAATTTTGTCCACCGACGAGAAACTACTAAAATCTTTTGTAAACACTATCGCAACGACGATTGTAAAATCGGATTTCAGTATTCTGAGTCGCTGAGGCCACGTGGCTCTCCACGCGTATTGTGAATGACGCTAGAGACTACCGTTGTCCAGCTATATAATGACTGAAAGTACTACAACTTCAATAATTTTTTTCTCGGAAACTCTAAGGATTTTACAAAAATTTTTTTTAAGATATTGACTCTATTTCTCATGCCGCATCTATTCCCAATTTTTTTTGAATAAGTTGTGAATCACCCTGTGTAAGTTTTCTTCAGACAATCAGTTGCTTAATAAAAGTTGCCCATTTTTATGCCCTCTATCGCCCTTTTTAAGGAAATTTCAGAAACACCGTGTATCTTTATCAGATATTTAATAAAATTAAACATATTTATCCACGACTATTGTATAATGTACCCATTATACGTCTGTTTGCTCGACCTTAATAATACCCATTAATCACGGCAGTGATTAATGAGTCATTAATCACTACTGTCAGATGCTTCCTTAATTTAGCTATAATATTATATTGTTCTGCTACAAACAATCCGTTTTTAAAATTTTATCGAGTAAACCACTAAATATTTTCAATTCAGTGCTGTACATATAAAAAAAAAATAAAAAAGTGAATTTTCCTAGACCGGATTCGAACCCGGGACCCGCGGTTGGAATGGAAAGAGCATCTACACTGAGCCATCAGCGACTTCATTTGTGCGAGTCGTATATCTGTTTCTTAACATACCATGTTTTTCGAAACATTTAAAAAAAAACTACAACAAAAATATTTAGTAGTCGTGGATAAAGTATAGTATTCTACTCCCATATAATGGGTATTATTCACTCGGTGATTTAGGCCACTCGCCTGCGGCTCGTGGCCGTAAACTTCACCTCGTGAATAATACCCATCATTATACGCTCGTTGAATAATATACTATTATGTCGGTTTTTACTTATCTAAATGATTTTTTTTTAAACTTTCCTCAAATTTGTAAAACAATTTGAAAAGTGCCCAATCATTGACTGTCATGGGATGTACAGGTTGACTAAATCAATCTTGTCTGCGAGTTTCAGTTGAGCAATGACAACGTTTCCAGACTATAAGCTATAAGTGCAAAGCTGCAATTAATGATTCATCCTTAGACGTCGACTTACTTGCTTTACTTCCGAAAATGGTTAATTAATGAACGGTAATGTAATCTACTACATATAATAATGGAAGAGTGTGAAAGTCAGGAGATAGATACTCTACTATGAATAAAATGTAGATGTATGGTTTCGGTTTTATACTCAATATTACATACTTATGTATTTTCACGGTAACCTGATGTAATAAAATATTTTCTGTAAAACCACCAGACAAAATTCAATAAAGGGTATCATATTATCAATTCAATATAATTTTGTGCGATTTTGAAGTTATTGGATTTAATGTAAATAAGACTGTTTTCCTTTAAATATTATTATAAGTAGAAATAAATAAACCTCGAAATGCTTCTTCGAAATATCAACGTCAATATCGTATTATAAAATAATATTTATGTTATGCAAGCAATTGCGACGAGTTTGCAAATTCAATATTTATATAGGATGTCGCAGCGACTATGCGACAAACTTTAGGATTGATTCGTCTCGTCCAAACAAAGAGAATAACAAAGGTAACGAGTTTCACTAAGGTTCCCAAGAGCTCTTCCATCTTTCATAGATAGAGAAGTGAAACACAGTTTTTCGAACATTCAATTACTTAAGAATCATTGAAGATCTAGTCTTTAAATTTGATATAGAGTTCTCTCGGTGGAACAAAAAATAATCAATGGTCCCGAAATTTAAAGGAGAACGAATTATCAGGAGAAATGTTAGAATTTATTCGCGAATCTTTTATAAAAATGGACCATTTCCATTGACTCGTCAGCAACAGATCATAGATAAAAATCATTTGTATTACTCTAGTATCTCTTCAATTATAGATAGGTTGAAGTCGAGAGGTTAAAACTATTCTGAGTATCTTTCGTTTAAACAAATGCGAATTTGTGCAAAACTTTTAAGCTAATTCTGATTTTTATCTGTGCTCATCGACAATAATGCGTAAGACTTTGTTTTCATTTTTGGATTTTTAAGGCCAAGAGGCTCTGGTTTTATTTAGATGTAGTGTATCCAAATATGTAAAAAGAGATTATTTTTAACGTTAAGTAAATATATATATTTTTTAAGTTAAAACCTTCCAGATTTCTTGAAATTTTCATGGAATTTTATATACAGGGTAGCCCATCGAAAACGTACCGCAAGGCATTACAGGGTAGTAAAGAACTTTTCGGCAAAATCCAAAAATAGGTCAAATTTGTTTCTGAGGGGGACAACTTTTGGCTCAAAAAGCATACCAAAATCTTCAACCCCCTAAGTGGGGGTGCTATCCCCTAAATTTTTTCAAATGGGAATGGGGGTCAAGTGGGGGGTCATTAGAAAGGGCTTTTAATTCTCTATACATCGATTCTTACTTTTTGAAAATCGATTCATTATTTTAGAAAATATGCAGCTTTGAAAATACGAACAATATTTTTGACGAGAAATGCGAAAATCGATTTAATTTTACTTCAAAACTTACGGTATTAGTCAAGTAAATGCTGAAAATGTTGTCCGCCAACTTGCATACAATGATACAGGTTGTCTTCAAACCGTTGTCGAACATTCTGGAGCACTTGCGGTGTTACTTCGCGACATACATTAATGATTCGTCCTCGCAGATCTTCCAAGGTATCAGGTGGAGTGCTGTAAACTTTGCTTTTAATGTGCCCCCAGAGAAAGAAATCTAAAGGATTTAAGTCGGGTGACCGAGGGGGCCACTCAATTGCACCTCTTCGTCCTATCCAGCGTCCTGGAAACGTCTCATTTAGGTAATTGCGCACATTGAGCGAGTAATGTGGAGGAGCTCCGTCTTGCTGGAAAATCAGTTCGTGTTCATTGTAAGCAGGGTCGTCCTCTATGATATTTGTTAGAGCTGGGTCGATGACATTTTGTAGTAAATCCAAGTACATATCGCCTGTCAAATTTCCAGGAAGGAAAAAAGGACCTACAATGGAATTTCCAAAAATACCTGCCCATACATTCAACTTCTGGGGGTGTTGGGAGTGTGTCTCATGGAAAATCCTTGGATTGGTATCAGCCCAGTAACGACAATTATGGCGATTCACTAAACCATTCAAGAAGAACGTACACTCGTCCGAAAAACACACATTAAAGAGGAAATTATCGTTTATCGCTCGTTCAGTCATTATTTCGCAAAATTGCAAACGACGATCAAAATCGTCTTCATTTAGCTCTTGCACTAGCCGAATCTTATAAGGATGGAATTTGTATTTTTTTAATATTCGTTGGACACTTGTACGACTCACTCCTGTCGCAGTAGCCAATTGCATTGTACTCAGCGTACTATCCATTGCCACTTGCCCCAATACCGCTATTTCCGTAGGTTCATTTAGTACCGGATTTTCAACCTGCCTCTTTTTGTTATGAACGGAGCCAGTTTCGCGAAATTTGGCCACCAATTCGCGAACAATTTTTCCAGACGCATGTTTCTCAGGATGCCGTTGGTTGAACAGTTCGGCGACCCGATTTCCGCATTCATTGTTTTTGAAAAAAAGCTCAATAATTTCTACTCTTTCTGGAATTGAGTACACCATAATTAATCAATTTAAAAGACTCGGCAGTATTGGTACTCTTCAACTACAAGTCACAAGACAGTTATCTAGCAACTTCTTGTGGCCTATCTAAATACGAAACAAAAAGCGGACAATTTTTTGCTCACCAAAATCAGGCTAAAGAATTCGCAAATCAGAAAAAAAAAAAGCGAATTCTTTTGAAGGAATTTACCAAGCTAATACCGTAAGTTTTGAAGTAAAATTAAATCGATTTTCGCATTTCTCGTCAAAAATATTGTTCGTATTTTCAAAGCTGCATATTTTCTAAAATAATGGATCGATTTTCAAAAAGTAAGAATCGATGTATAGAGAATTAAAAGCCCTTTCTAATGACCCCCCACTTGACCCCCATTCCCATTTAAAAAAATTTGGGGGATGGCACCCCCACTTAGGGGGTTGAAGATTTTGCTATGCTTTTTGCGCCAAAAGTTGTCCCCCTCAGAAGCAAACTTTACCTGTTTTTGGATTTTGCCGAAAAGTTCATTACTACCCTGTAATGCCTTGCGGTACGTTTTCGATGGGCTACCCTGTATATTCGAGGTCCATGCGTTTAATAGTACTTGAGCTGGGATAACATGGGAATAATTGGGGAATTGATTGATTTATGGGGAAAAATCGCTGTTTTTTGACAAGATGAAGTAACCCCTAAAGTGACCCTAAAGCTTCAACGATTCAAAAGTTAAATTTCGAATTTGAACTGAAGCCTAAACTTTACATATATAGGGTGTAAGAAGTTTGACAGCATGAGATAGAGTAATCATAAATGGAAAAAAAGTTGCATATTACAGGGGCATAAGATTAACAGTTTTTAAAATACAGCGCTTAACCTAACGTTACACAGCTGGTGCATACCACGTGTGCATACCTGTCCTACGGAAAAAATGTAAACAACTGTTATTAGAGACAATCGTTTTCCAGTTTTTAAATAAATAAATAAAATGTATCGATTTTGTAGTAAGAAGATAGTGCTGTGTAATTTTAGCTCGAATTTTACTAATAATTATAAAATATTTAATTAAAGTACCCAAAGATTCACGCCTTCCAAATAATCATAGGTGGCGCCCTCTACATGCAGTGTTAAAATCTATGACATATTTAAATTTAGCATCCTAAAAAAAACCGTACCACAAGTTCTGTTCTATGCTAACATTCAAATCTGTTTGGAAACTATTACTAAAAAAATGAAAAAAATTAAAAACTTTAACACCTTGTATATCGAAGAGTCTTATTTTGACCTCAAACACGCCTCTAAATTGTTTCGGTCTCTCGACGGTAAAAATAATGTATTTTTATACAAAACTAAGTTTGTAAAAAGACGTGTTGTCGGGGCGAGCGTTCGCTGGAGAGTCCCTCTTGGTGTGGAGTCGCTCGCAGAAGTACCTGGTCCTTGGCGCCACTCTGCCGTCGACCTTTTTGGAACCCTGTTGCGTCCCGGCTGGCGTCAGGATGGCGCTATTGACGTACTTAAAAATGGGTCACCTGCAGCATATGTACCCACAGTTTGTACTGAATTTTGAGTCTGAAGAAATAAAGACTAAAAATTTTTTCTACCATGGCTAAGTCATTTTGAGAATAATATTCAGTAACTTGCTTAACGAAAAAATGGTTATATCTGGATAGTTCAAGTTCTGCCTTTAGACGTACTCATCTTCTTTCTGAAGTATCTTTTAAACCACCTCGTACAAAAAGTAATCGCCTTTTCGTCTACTTTCATCTGGGATATTGAACCGGAAAATATCACCGCCGTCCCAGAGGGAGTTGAACCCTGGGTCAGTCCTGATTTCGGACGTTAATATCTTTCTGGAAATGTCAAAGTGGCTATTAATCTTTCATTCCGCTTCCAGTTTATCACGAGTTTAGTCCAGTAGTCCGGTTGTTTGGTTAACATTACCGTATTTATTCTGCTCACTGCACGTTTGGGTTTATTTGTTTTGAATAGGTACCTCGGAGGGCTTAATGCTCTCAGTGTTTAATCCAATTTAACGGGTAAACACGCCTAAGTGGTCCAGGAAAACCCGAGACAAATGTCGGGCTGTTAGTTCTAAAAGTATGTTTGTATGACCTGATGTGTGTATTAAAATAGTCGCTCGGTTCAACCAGATTGTACGAGTAGTATAGTGTCCACGTTATACAAGGTCGTCCAATTAAAACTTCCCTCCTGGAAAATATCGAAATTAAAAGAAAAACAAGAAAAGCCTGACTCGTCGATTTTCTTTTCAAGAGAACACCGTAAGTTTTGGTGTCTTTTGTAACCTGAGGGGGTTATTTCTTTGTTTAACCATCTACCGTTATGACTATAGTAGGATCATATTCGATGCAAAGTAATAAATCATTGCCTGTCAAGGGAACCAATGAAGTACGCTTTTAAAGGTTTTACAAATTGAATAATTTCTTTATACATTATGAAGGGACGAGGGGATCAGTTCAGGTCTGGTATCCTTGTTCCTACAAAAATTCCTTTATTCTCATAAACTATTTATTTTAAATGTAATTTATTATAAATCCAATTTGTTTCCTAAATTCCACATATGTACTACATTTTACCTCTGTACGCGCCACTGNCAAGGAAAAACTAACTTTTTTTCGGAGATCTCTCCTGAATTCGACACGCCCGTTTCTTGTGTTCAGACGTTTCTGTTATTATCTTACTGGGGACGCTTTGGCATAACTATGCCATGTTAATAGTTATTTAATGGACTGAATTTACATTTATATAAACAATTGTGTGACTAACTGGACTTAAAAGTAACCCTAGCCTTCCTCTAGTGACTCCGTGTAGCAATACGGGACGGATTAGTCAATCTCATTTAATATATTCTTATAGCTTCGAAAATCCGCCTAAAAACCAGCTATTTGATGAATTTTTGTTTTTTTTTAATTCCGATATTTTCCTGATGGGAATTTTTAATTGGAACACCCTGTATATTATAATACGTGTAGCTTGTATTTAGTGGTGCTTCACTTTTTATCTTTGTAACTTTCAAAACCGATAAAATTAAGAAAAATAATGAAGGTTTGTTTATTAAAGTATGTCCTGGGAAAGACACGTTTTCAAGATATAATACATACATCAAATTTGATTTTTTTAAATATTTGGAACGAATTGTGGAATCACTGTCATATTGTGAGGTCTCATCCTGCTATTAATGACTGTGTCAGAATGTGTAGGGAGCATTTCATGCTAAATCACCTAGGTCTTGACCCGACCATTTAATAATTTCCTGATTTTTTGGTATTATTTAATACTTACCTTTTATGTTTTTTTTAAAATTTTATTTCAATCCCTTAAGAAGTTTGAGCACTTGAATATTTTAGTTGAAAAAATTTCAAAAACCTGTAACTTGGCAAAAACGGAAGATGTCAAACTTTTTTTTCATTTTGTTCATTTTGAGACGTAGTTTTGTAAAAAAATATAAAAATAATACATTTTTATTATTTTTTATTTTTAAACCAAAAAAGTGCTTTTTGAAAAAGGTGGCGTTTTTTTCTTCGAAAAATTCTTTAAAAAATCGTCTTGGTTCTAAAGTGGGATCTATTTTTATATTAATATTTATATTTTTTTAATTATAAAACATTTTTTTTAATGTTAATTTTTTACAAAGTAAATCGCGATAACTAATTAGGAAAAAATACAATTTTTTTAAAACTACTTCTATCGAGACTTCTACTAATATTGGCATGACTGAATATCTAAATTATTATTAACTAATTATTTCGATTTTTTTTCAATATTAAAAAATTTGTTTTGCATAATGCCACGCCACAATACTTGTTATACTTTTGACCATTTGTATTTAGTAAAACATGTATACAGAGTGATTTGCAACTTATCCAAAAAATTTATAAATAGATGCGTCATGAAAACTGGAGTCAATATCGTTAAAAAATATATATAAAATCCTTACTGTTTTCGAGAAAAAAATTTTTGAAGGTGTAGTATTTTCAACCTTTACATCGCTGGAACGTCTTTGTAGCGTCATTCGCGTTATACGCTGTACGCAATGCGCTCTCTCTCAACGTGGATCCATTCGATTTGGAATATTGAAATCTGATGTTAGTATTTACGTTTTTGCTATAGTGTTTACATTAGTTTTTCGAGTGTCAAAAATGGTTTACGTGCATAGCAACTCGGGAGTTTTAATTTATGGTGAAGCAAGACAACATTTGTGTTATGGTGAAGGAAGACAACATTGGTGTTAATGTGAAGCGTTTGTGTTATAGTGAAGAAAGACAACATTTGTGTTAGTTCTTAGAAACTGGATAAGATGGCCCCAAATGTGTTTACGCGTCGGTGGACAAAATTTTGAACAGTTGTTGTAACATCAGGTATCTTAAATTATTTTATAACTTAATTAAAACCAAAAATTAATTTTATTAATTAGTAATAACAATAGCTACAATAGGAGTTGAATTTGCTGATATAAAGTAGGTGCTATAAAATCTTATTTATTTAATTCCTTGGGAAAGAAATTTTTCAATTTTTGTCCGCCGTGCCGGTCGCCGACTGCATGATTTGCCTTGCGTAAGGTCAGGTCTTACACTGGACCAGTTTCCAGTGTCGTGCAGAATTGTATTTTTAAATCCTTTTCGAACTGCCCTTTTTGATTTTTTTTACAAAATTGTATTTGTAAGAGCCTCCTGTACATTCAATTTTTTTGGGTAAGTTCTGAATCACCCTGTACATAGACAGGTTAACGGCCAATAGAAAAAAATCAATTTTTAGAACACTTGACGGATTTTATTTCCTGTATAATTCCATTAAATATTCCCGTCAGTGATCCAAGCGCCACTTCAAAGGATTTGTGTCTGTAGTTGTTACTGCTCTTTACGACTATAGTAGAACAATATAAATATGACAGATTAGGAAAACAGCTATATTTTTAACAGAGGTAGGTTAAAAAAGTGGTTACTTAGTGTAAGTGCCTTTATCATTCTAGCATCTAACTGATGTAAGCAGCTTGTCGAATACTCTAATTTCTTTTGACGTCAATGACTCGAAGTATCTTCATTTTTACCTATCTAAAAAAAGTGGTACTCAGTGTAAGCATTATTATCATTCTAACATCAATTGACAGACATGATTAGCAGGAAGAGGCATCAAAATATGATGGTGATTCCTTTAATTTGATCCAAAGATATTAAAAAAATACAAAGACGCCTGGAAAACATGACCTTTTTGAGATATAGTTTATTAAACAAACTCGCATTATTTTTCATAGTTTCGATTCTGAAAGTTGTTAAAATAAAAAGTGAACCACCTCGTATTTGAAACCCTAGTTCTTTGCAAAACGCATACAACTAGCTTTGTAAACGGCTATTTTGACGTCCGTCATGTCAAGAAAGTACCTCTTACAGCCCGTGGACAAACAAGTAATCAGAAGCAATTAAATTAATTACTTTTATGACCCAGGGAACAAAAGCAATTAGTTTAGTCATTATTTAAAGTGGATAAACATAAAATGATTTGGTTAAGCGAAAATTGAAAATTAACATCAAACTAAATATAAGACACTAATTAATATTATATGTATAAGTGCGATTTAAACAATTACCTACTAATGTTAAACGTAGACATATTGTCTTTTACTAAAGTAGATTTTATATTTGTACGATTATGACCAACATAATACCATCAAAAATTTTCCATCTCCTACGGTACAAGATACCGCAGCTTCAATATTTTTATTTGTATTATTATTCGAGCTACTTTGTAGGAATTTTTACCTACAGCTTAAGTCTTGGTTAGCAGTAAGAATATATAGTCGGAATAGTCCAAGGAAATAAGGGTTTTGATTTTCTGATTAAGCCAACGTTTCGATTTTATTTAAAATCTGTTTCATGTAGTTCATGGAATTTAATGTATTAATTCTTCAAGGATTTGCAGTGGATAAACAAAACAAAATATAAAATACAGAATTAGTTCTCATAAATCTTCTTATAACCTTAAGCATATAAACAGAAAGGAACAAACAGTATTAGCATCCGAACATTTTATACACAGCAATAGTTTTAATTATAATGATGAATCGGTTAAGGTCTTCGATAATGAATTTAATTATCAGAAAAGACAAATCAGTGGAATGCTATGCATAATAATAATTTCGTAAACAAAAATTTAGATGAAGACAATTTAAGTACAATCTACAATGACATTATTAATAAATTTATCAAATGAAAATCAAATGATAACACCCAGTACATTACTCTTCTTTTGTTGTCAACGTTTTTTAGTTTCCTTTTCGTCTTTCCACAAATTGGTAGCTCCAGATCTAAGGCATATTTTTATACTTATTTTTAAGACTAACGTTAAAGTTGTTTTGTTTTTCTAAAGAAAAATTTGCTAAATAGAATGTAACCTAAAATTTTATTTATAGTCCTGAACATATTCTTATTATATCATTTGAAATGCATGAAATTTATTTGTAAATAATTTTCTATCTTAAGGAGGTATATCGGGTTTACTAAAATGCACAAATGTACTTGAAATTTATATAACGTATTACCCAGTGCTTCCTATGTGCGTCATATTTTTTTGATTTTTTTTTAAATATAGATTTTGACGTATTGTTATTGAAAGTTGTTTATTTTAACATAGGTTTATATGGCGTAGATTGACGGTGCGGCTCTTTTTTTGCCCATAACTGAGAAAAAAATGTAGAAATTGTGAAACAAAACTTTTCCATAGATAGTACACAGTATTATCTTATTTTTGATGTAACACTAATGTAAGTTTTGAACATAGTACAGCTGTATTAATTAGAAACAGAAACCAATAATTGCATTTCTGTCTGACTTGAGGAGTAATGTGGCAACGTCGCAATCAGCTGATAGCAAGGAGGGAATACATTTGAAAGACTTGATAAAAACGAAATTGATTTGAAACATATACATTTTTCCTAAATCCCATGTACATTGTATATTGTTATCAACAATAAATTATCCACAACAGATTATTTTATGTATTGTTTTTAAAAAACTAAATTAATCAAAAAAGGCTAGGACTCTGTGATGTATTTATTGGAATAAAAAATACAGTTGATAAATCCTTTCAATATATTTAATGGTTTATAAAAACATCGTAATCCGTCCCCAGCAATATTTAGGGTTACAAAAAGTTTTCTTTACTTGATTAATGTAATTAGTAATACTTGAGATAAAAGCATTTGTACAGAATAACAAAGGAACATAAATATTTCTCAGCAAACTTTATATCTAAAAAATTAGTTATAGTTGCAAAACTTATGTAACATTACTAAAACACGAACAGTGAGTAATAATGTAATTTCTATCACAGAACCTTAAAAAATTGCATGCAACATTTTCTTTGACTTGGACGAAATGGGGGCGAGTGTCATTTCATTTCTTTAGAACATTATTTTCTCGTTGTTTTACCAGTTCACATGATTTACGGATTTTAAATAAAGGATACAAATCTTCGCGAGGATAATACGATCGATATATTTGCTATATATATAATAATTATATTTTACATAGTTTACACACAATACATTTTTGAACGCGTACGCATCTTTACCCGAATTTGACGCGCAATATCTCCGATGTCCGAGGTCTGTAGATTCGCAATGTGTACAACTGCACTCGATTATTAGCGCTGTTGCCACATCTACATAGTGTTTATGCGTTCATTAAATATAATTTAAAACTATTTAAATACGATATTTTTATGTTGTTAATTTTCAATATGTAGGTATGTTATGTGCATATTGAGTAGATTTCTTTGCTATATAGATAATGTTTATCGCAAATAATTTCAATTGAATTGAATTTTTTCAAGTTGGTAGCGGGTTTTAGTCCCATAAGAAAAGCATAGGACGCCCCTGCGATCCTCACTTCCCTCGGACCCCGATATACCTCCTTAAGTTCTTATATTTTTAAATATCGAGAAAATGGATATCCTAAATCTCATCATCGACGATTCCTAGAGATAGGAATATGTGATTATAACATATTTATTATCTCAAATATCATTCAATGTTTTCTTAAATAGTATCTCTTTGCGGCAAACTTCAGAGAGACATCGATAATTGTAACTTCCTAAAACTTTTCGAAAAA
This sequence comes from Anoplophora glabripennis, assembly GCF_000390285.2. Classification (NCBI taxonomy): domain Eukaryota; kingdom Metazoa; phylum Arthropoda; class Insecta; order Coleoptera; family Cerambycidae; genus Anoplophora; species Anoplophora glabripennis. The sequence continues at coordinate 116,681 of NW_019416657.1, forward strand.
AGAGAACCCCTGAAAATCATTACCATTAAAAATATAATAATATAAATATAANTTTGTGTGGTATTTTTGTAGTTTTCTTCTGTTAATGAAATCCTGGATTAGTTTTGCTAAGAAATTATATTTTTTGTGGTTCCTTCTTATATAATTAAGAAGTAAAATATCCTAAACTAAATCATGTAATTATGGGCAAAATTTGTATGGGCCATAAGTTAAGACTCGCAACGTTTTAGGCAATGTAATGGTTGATAGGTTATGAAAATATATGGAAAAAATATAATAATATTATATAATAATATAATAATATAATATAATATAATAATATAATAATATAATAGGCAATGTAATAAGCAAATACTTCTCGTAGGATGCCTTATGGCATATAAAACATTATTAATTACAATTCTTGAAAACACTTTCTTTGGTTTGTACTCGTCATTTTTCCTCCATATGTTGATGACAATAGGGCCGTTTTAAACAAGAAATATGCACTCCACAAAATTAAGAGGTTCTTTAAATACTTACATTGTTAAAAAAAAGTAACGCAGAAGAGCTGTTTCACTGACATTGTTGAGATTATTTGAGGTACACCAATAATTGTACTGGCAATAAAAAGAATTGTATCGATCCTTAACTTTTTCTAGCGTCAACAAATCACATACGTTTTTTACTGTTCCCCGAATGTTAACTTCATCACAATTCATAATTTTGTTGCAAAAATTAACGTAAATAACTGAAACTGCGGGAATTATTTATAATTTTTTAAATTGGCAACAAATTTATTGACAGTAACCATAGCAACTAGGTAGGTATAAGGCACAGATAATAAAACACATCATGTCTCTATACTATAGGGTGTTCACAATAGACACACGCTAATTAAAATATAAGACAATTAAGAAATGATTTTAACAGATTTTGAAATATATGTAAATTTATAATTTTGAATTATTTCTGAAAATTGCAGTATTGCTAACAGTACGAACAATGTTATGCACAACGAATTAAAAGCTATGTAGTTTATTTTTACCCTTTTTAGAATTTAATAATTACAAAGGTTCACCTTTAACCCCTTTCATTAATTTTGCGTCTTGGTCCATATACCTACCTTTTTTACCTTTATTTTAACCATAGATAGTGCTGGTAAAATATCACTCGATAATTTCGAAACATTCTGTTATAATTATCTCTTGTTACAAAAACTTAAAATACAATATTTTATATTTACATAGCGTCATGCGATCTGTTATTTGATTCTGTAGTTCTCTCAACTCATTTAAATTTGAGCTTTCTGGACTAGCAGACAATTTTTTTACGCGGTTACTTACTGGCATCCAGAAGGAACGCTCTTGATCGTGCCATGAATATGAAATTGGATATTTGTTCCGTTTGACACTGTAAAATTGTCTTTTGTTTTCTCAGGGGCGGTATATATCAACTCTTAACAGACGGGACAGCATATACACTTTATTTCAGGGTTATACGGGATATAAAAGCTTTTTAAAGAGAAGCGAACGCAACGGAGAGGAAGAGAATACGAAATTTTGTCAGTTAAAAATCTGTTTATTAAACTGCTCAGAAATTAAATTTAGCAAATAAGTACTTACTTAATATTTGAAAAATCAATGTACTTAAAATACGGATATTTAAATATCATTTTGTCAATCTAAAGATTCATAATCTTCCCGTCCACATGTACACAACAACAGTCGAACTTTTCAGTGATTTTATTAAAATTAATAAAATTAATTTTGCAAATAGACTGCGATACATAAATAAAAAATATTAAATGTGAGGTGATAAATACTTATTTTGATATGTGGAAATGTGTTTTATATAAACACTTCCTACTAGTGCAGAATTATTTTCAAAATGCCGACTTGATGCCGCAAACTGCAACGCTAGTTTCAAAAACCATGTGAAATTTGTACGAATAGTATATAAATTTGATGTGATAATATCGCCGAAAGCCATTACCGAATACGAATTTTTTGAAGATATTTCATTGACGTATGTTTATTTATTTAACTTCTCTTTTGTTCTAGGTATTTTAGGGGCATAAGTATAAGAAATATATTAGTTAGACATTATGTATAAAAATTGTGTCTATTTTTTTCTTAGTACTAAGTACTCCTATAAAATGTTTTATATATTTTACAACTTCTGTGTCCAGCTTTTTATAACCGCAATATATCTTGAGAAATCGGACCACTTTCGCTTCCACTCAATTAGTTTTTATCTCATTTTTTGGTTTGTATCCAATGTCGCCTTCTAATTCTTACATCCATCCCCTAGCGGCTGGTTTTCTAATATTCCGTTTTTCTATCCGGTTATTTGTCATTATGTTTTTCATCTAGTACGTCACTAGATTAATTTTTCTGTGTGTCCATCCTAAGTTTCGTTCCGGCAACATTCTTCTTATCTTGTCCTATAAGGTTTTAGGCTCGGTTTTAGCTCGATATTCAGGCTAGTAATTCATTTTTTATGCTTAGTTAATACATTGTTATCACTTGCATATATTTTATATCAGAAGCAGACTAATTTAGCATTAAATCACTAAAGCTATAGTGAGTGATCCAGAGAGGTTGGAACACTTCCTGGCTAGAAACTCCTGGGATCGTAATAAAATGACGTAAATCAAGTTATCCATATTATAAAAGTCGACAAGTGAGATGTAGCCCTTGAATATAATACCACGAAACTTTTATTTCTTTCCATTTTTGGTCTTTATCAAGTAACGAGCGTTCAAATAAAAACGTGGTCAAGTTGGTTCTGAAAATTTGGACGTAGGGCGTAGCGTATAGCAAATGAACTTAAACGTCATCTGTCAAAGCGCTATATCGCCGCTATCAATTTGAATATTTTCGTTTTAAAAAGCGTTTAAAATGGTGTTTTCTCAAGAACAAAAAGTGTTTATCATAGAGTCCTACTTTAGAAATGGACGCAAAATTGATGGAATATGGAAGTATTCTATTGAGGAATGTTTCATAGAATTTCAAAATCAATTTCCCGGCGTTGTTGAGTACAAAATTTTTCAAAGTGCAGTTCAGCGTTGTGTTAATGTTTTTCGTGAAACGGGCAGTGTAACAAGAAACGAAGGAAGCGGCCGACCTAAAAAGCGGACTGAAGAATTAAAAGAAAATGTCCAACAAATAATGGAAAATGCGCCAAGAACTTCTGTACGTGTTTTATCACAAATGGTGGGAGTATCAGTCGGTACCTGCCACACAGTGTTAAAAAAAGATTTGCGTTTGTTCTCCTATCGTTTAACTTGTCAGCAAGAACTTCATGAAGTTGATTTTCCGCGACGGGCTGTATTTTGTGAATGGTTTTTAAACAACTACGGTGAACTTCATAATATCACCTTTTTTTCTGATGAAGCCTGGTTTCATTTAAGTGGTTACGTAAACTCACAGAATATGAGAATGTGGTCTTCTGAAAAACCAGATAACTTTTTTGTCGAGGGCCCTCTTTACACGCTCAAAAAATTGGAGTTTGGTGTGCTCTCAATCGAAGGAGGATTTATGTACCTATTTTTTTTAATGGGACCCTTACTGCGCAAAGGTATAGAGAAGAAATTATCGCTCCTTTTGTTAACCAGCTGGAAGAAAACGAAATTACAAACTTTTACTTTCAACAAGATGGCGCAAGGGCACATACGGCAGGCGAGACGATGAATATGTTGAGGGAAGTTTTCCAAAATCGACTAATAAGTCTCAATGCTGAACATGAATTTCCACCGAGGTCATGTGATATTACGCCGTGTGATTTCTTTTTGTGGCCTTACCTTAAAAACACTATTTTTGAACTGCCTATTCCTGATTTAAACCATCTGCAGGCCCGACTTATAGACAAGATTCGTGAAATTAACAATACCCCGAGCATCTTAGAAAATATCTTTAATTCTTTGAGGAACAGGTGTGAAAAGTGCTTGGAACAAGGAGGGGGACACTTTCAGCAGCTGCTTTAATTTATTGTTATAACAAGGAGGGGGACACTTTCCGCAGCTCCTTTAATTGTTTGTTATTGTTATCACGATTATTCTTTAAAATAAAGTTATATAGTCATTAACGTTATTGAAACTGACAGCTGCTATACAGCTCGTTGAGAAATGAGGTTAAGTTGGTCGCTACAAGCTACTCCCTACGTCCAATGTGTCAGAGCCAACTTCGACCACGTTTTTATTTGAACGCTCGTTATAACAAAAAAAAACACTGATATCGTTTCTAAAATGTTAGGTTTAAATGTTGTCGTCAAAAATGTTTATTTTTATATCTTGGCTTTGGGACATTTTGACATTCACATACAGGGTGATTCAGAACTTGTTGAGTTGCTATACATGTAAGCCATTTTTGACACTTGAAAAACTAATGTAAACACTATTGCAAAAACGTTAATACTAAAATCAGATTTCACTATTTGGAATTGCATGGGTCTACGTAGAGACAGAGCACATAGCGTATATCGCACAAAACGAATAACGCTAGAGTCTACAGCAGCCCAATGATGTAAGGGTTGTAAATACTACAACTTAAATATTTTGTTTCTCGGAAACTATAAGTATTTTACAAAATTTTTTGTTTTACGATATTGAATCCATTTTTCATGACATCTATTCCCAAATTTTTTTGGATAAGTTGTGTAAGTATATATTTTTTTTAATTTTTATGTGTATAGTCGCTTTAAATATAATAGAATTATTCTCCAACACGTATCTGAAAACCTCGTTAAAAACCAACTTACTAGGTATATGATAAAATCACTTATATTAGAAACTGTACATTATATAATACTAACAAAAAGTTATAGGATATTTTTAAGAGGATGGGAAACTGAAAAAAATAACACACTGTATATTATTTGCTTAAGTACCCAAGAAATATATTGTTAGTAAATAAGAAATCTGCAACTAAAACTGTTTTAGGACACGGTATATACAAAATATACATTTATCGAGCCGCACCTCGTTTAATTTAAGAGATACAAGGGCACTCAAATTAGTTTCAGAATTTGATGACATATAACATCTCTAAGGGAAGTTCGACCGATCTAGCATCGAACAGGTGAGAATTTTGATATATTTTTTGAGTAAATTTATAGCATTTTGAAATGTAGAAATTCCTAGTAACTACGCCTATGGTGGATGTGACTTTTGCGTTCGTCACGGCAGTGAACAGCGTGACTTGGGCCAGATGAAAATAAATATAAGATAAAATGTTCGTTCCCGCCATAAACCATTCGGCGAGCAATTCGGACGGTCCGGTCTTGGCTGGCGAATTGCTAGAAAAATATAAGATGAGTGTGCTTAGTCGTATGAGGTTATGTGGTTATAGTTCGGGAGCACGAAATTTATGAAGGCTGTAAGAAAACTTATTGTCTAGCATTACTCGAAGTCATACTAAAAAAATTTATGTAAATATGTTTTCTGGGAAAAGTTTTACTGACTGCTGTTTTCATTTCTATAAAGACTTCTTCTGGACGAAAATTTTGTCCTAGCTCTTGCGTCCATTTTGAAGAGGAATCTTTAAATTATTTCGAGAGCAATGGCCACTTCTTGAAAACATTAAACTGAAAACAAAATATAGTACAAATAAAACAAAAAATAAAGTAGGTCTTACAATTAAATAGTAAGCTACAATCTGGATGTCTGTGTGTAAAGGTTAGGCAAAGTATGGTTATTATTTACTTACCTCAGTATTCGTTTATAGCATTATATTTAGGTACTGTGTTATATTATTACGCCACAAATGAATCTAAACATGCTTACTGAACAACCAGCACAGTTCTCTACACTACACACGCGTGATACGCCACACCGGGTGATCGCATGATTAATTTGGTCGAACCAAATCAGGTCATGTAAATTCTACGTATATTTACATCAAATATAGTAAAAACACACAAGGTATTAGGAACAATACATTTTAAAAATATAAAACTACAACTTAAAACTGAAGAATGCATCGCAAAAAGACAATATTATACATGCAATTCTACTCAATCAATATATCATGTATGTTAAATTCATTTACATTTTTCGTATATAAAAATGTGAATTTCCACAATTTTTATCAGTCCATTTTCATTATTGTCTGAAAATCATTAAAATTAATGATCTCAATAAGACCCAAGATCCCATGTTAATTTTAAACACTCTTTTCTCATAGTTTACTCCATTCATTACTGGACGGGGCTTTAGACTGCAGAGTAGTTGTTTCGCATATCATTAATTAAAAGAAACGTAGAATTCGTAGAAATAAGCTCAACAAAAATTGTCATACTTGCTTATCAAGATATACCTACCCCTGTTTCATAATTATAACGTGAATTATATAAAAGAACCATGTCATTTAAATGAGGCTGATTTGAATCGATGTATAAATTATTCTACTACATTATTAATATAAATTTGTAATTACACGTTTTAACAGTGTGCATAAATTGTTACCTACTACTGTACAATTATACTTCATTATGTTCAAGGCCGTTTCGCTGGAAGTATATTTTAAATTTCATAATATTTTTTGAAAACTGACATTCTGATCTTATCACGGATATTGGTTCGACTTACTGCTTTGTTTGAATCTTTGGCTGAGTAAAACTGGCACTTTAAAAAATTCAATTTTTTTACGAAAAAAATGTTATTTGAAAAGTTCAAAGTTTCCTTCCTATTAGACACACTTATCGTTTTTTTTTTATAGAAATTGGGTATATAAGAATTTTCCCTAAACTTGAGATAGTTTTACGAATAATGAATAGACCCAAACAAACATTCAAGAGATTGTCATTTTTGTTAAAAATCAATGAAAGTATAAATTTTGCATTTTTATTTATTTTTAAAACTGAAAATGTCTTCGGAAAATCCATATATTTTTTTATTCATTAAAATATGTTAAATATCGAAAGTAAATGAAAAAAAAAATCCAAAATTTTTTTACAATATTCTTAGTGCTGCACTATTATTTTTAGAATATACAGAACAGGTTTTTGGGTTAGTTTTGAAAAATACTTTTTTTTTCTAATTGAAGTTGGTGGAAACGATTTGTGCGCTAGAGAACTCAGTAAGTATTCGAGATTTACGGAAAAAAATACAGCGACTGATTGAGGGGCGCATACAACTTTTTGCAATAAATTTTTTAAATTGATATTTGAAAACAAGATGAAAAGCGTGATAAAAATAGGGACAAATTTTTGTGACCATTGTGTAGCATTGTGAATGTAAGAATTTTTTTTTTCTTTTTTTCGATATTATATTTTCTTCCGTTTTTCATTGGAATTTTCTATGTATAACGAATATAGTATAGTCTTTCCGAAGTCAGTTGAACATGTATAAAAACGCCTAGCAATAAAATTTAATAATAAAGTTTCATAGGCGTCCCTAAAAAAGTTTTATGCTAAAGGTAAAAAATAATAATAATTTGTATATACATAATGTGTAGAAAATTTCTATTATATGTTCATTTGTCCAACAAAACATTTTATTATATTAATGTAAGTTTTGGTTATAACATATCAAAAACATTTACATTTTCTTTAAAATATATTACTGCTCGGCTAGAACCAACGGGTAGGTATGAACATATCCTTGCCAGAAAAGGTTGTTAATTTAGGTTAAAAAAGTTATTAAATAAAAATGATCAACAATAAAATAATTCCGCATTGCTGCACTGCACTGCTAGGCAATTTGTCAACAACTGAAATTTATGGCCGGTCGTCCAGTGCGGCTGTGTTTGTGCGCCGTTTGCCCGCGCCGAGCATTCTTCAACTGAACGTATACATTTCTACCACCTCCACGTTTAGTACGGCCAGACCTTTATATGGGTATGGCTAAATAAATATGGGAACAAGTTTTTCAAATATTTCCATGCCGAGTTGCTGCGTAGCGTCCGAACCTGGTGCATACTGTCTAGCTCTTTGGTCTGCAATTGAGATCGGAAAGATTATATTTAGTTGGTCGCCAGCCGCCATGTTTTTGAACCGTTACCAAATCAGCTCCCGCGTCTGCAAGAAGTGATGGAGGTGATTTTCGAATTTGGAATTTTCAGAAAGGATGTGATTTTACTTGTATTTTGCAAACATGTTATTGCCAATTGGCTCTCGACACTTGCCATTTCCGCATCCAGTGAAAAACAGGTTGCGCTCGCTATTGGCCAATGTGCTCTAAAGTTTTCCATTGTTCCCACCAAAATCGCTCCTTCGATATTTCCACTGACAACAAAAAATTCAAGTTAAATTTTTGGTTTGTGTTCGGTATAGGAAAACGGATGCACTGATCTTCGTCTGTAACGTTTCCCTTAAATTCATTTGTCAATTATTCGCGCCTACAAGCGTCTTCAAGTCCTCTGATTAATGCAACCTTCTTCATAAAATAAATGTTATCATCATTTTGTAATAATTTAGTATAACGTCAACTCTAATCAAAACTGGTTCCTTAGGTCGAAAGTCCCCTGATTTTACCTTTAAAAATGCACCTAAATTACGTACTTGCTAATATCTGTGACGTACTTTACTGATATCGTTTAAATGTACGTACTTACTAATGTCTGTATTTTACTGATACCATAAACGACAAAGGGCGTGGGTTGTTTTGATAGACCTATTAACTACGTTAAAATAATCTCGTTGTGGACATGCTCGATGTATTCTTGGATTCTTGATCTAGAGAAAAATATGTAACTTATGTCCTACTTATATATGAGCATCTTTCAGTAGGTTTGAAATAATCTATTTTTTTATAATTTCTTGTCTCACATTAAAAAAGTCCTAAAAAACGGAAATAAAGCGAATTGCGTCCGGACTATATATGTCCTTGGAGGAATATAAGCTAGCAGTCCAACAACCTTGGGTACAAACTTGGCTTCGAAACGATATTTGAGCTGGATGCATTTGGACGGGAGCCAAATTCTTCTCAAGACGTGTCGTTCGGGCTACACCACAGATTAGGAAGGGGTTGGCGAAGATGTAGGTACCTACAGAGTGTCTAGTGTACAGTGTTTTGAAAATAAAACGATTAGTTTTCCTAAATATACCATGTGCGAAATTAAATTGAAATATTTTACCAGTATGGTTTTTCCGAAGTTAATTAAAGAGGTCCGAGAATAGTAGGAAGTTGTGGATAAATATTACTACAACTTTTTCAACCTTGTTTGAACAAAAATTTTAAATTTTAGACTATTCTGCAGTAGAAAGGTGGAATTTGTGCATTATTTAATAAATAGCACCGTTATGGAGTAACATTGATTTAAAAATTATGTTACCTGCCGAAAATTTGTGAAAGTAAATTCGGAAACATACAGCTCATCCCTCATCCCTTCCACATTATGCTTTTAAAATTGATTTTTAGAAATAATAATTTTTCCTATTAAATTTATTAACCGATTTATTAATAGTGTCTCATTTGGAAAATATTTTGGTGGGCAAAAAAATATTTGTAATTGGAATATGGAAAACATTACTTAATTAATCAATCTGACTTTATTTTTCTAAGTAATTGTCTTTCAGGTTTTCGAAATTTTTATTTCTATACAGCGTATTTCCCTATAGGTGAAATGATTGTTGTAAGAAATAAAAACTATTGCCGTTGAAAAAAATCTTTAGCATTTGTCAAGTATTTTCTTCCAAAATCTTACATGTTTATCTGGTATTTTTTACTTATTAAAATAACACTAAAGTACCACCTAGGGATTTAAAGAAATGTCAGGTGTAAGAAGTATGATGAAGTATTAACAGTTGTGATTGTGCATCATTTCGGAAGTTGAGTAACCCTCCTTACCGCCAGATTTCAGTCCGGGCGACTTTTATTTATGGGATCCTTTCAAAACAGCTGGTGGTAAAATTATGCCTTGACAATAACGGATAAAATTCTGACAATTGTTGCATCTTAATTTTGTAAAATAAGTATCAATGTACCGAAATGCCAACGTTGATTTATTTTTGTCGAGAAAAAAGTTTGTCATTTTTTTACATTTGATATTTTTTTACGTACCAGTTTTTAATAAGTTTTATTATCTTTCAATAGTAACCGAATTAATTTTGCATCTCTTTGTTTATTGTTCAATTAACGAAGTGTTTCGGTCGATGCTCCAGTGGCGGGTAACAAAACTTTAAAATTAAAAAAAGGTATATCTCAAGGAGGTACATCGGGGTCCGAGGGAAGTGAGGAGCGCAGAGGGGTCCTATGCTTTTCTTATGGGACTAAAACCCGCTGCCAATTTGAAAAAATTAAATTGTATTGAAATTATTTGCGATAAACATTATCTATATAGCAAAGAAATCTACTCATATGCACATAGCATACATATTGACTAATTAACAACATAAAAAAATCATATTTAAGTAGTTTTAAATTATATTTAATGAACTCATAAAGACTATGTAGATGTGACAACAGCGCTAATAATTGACTAGTAGTTGTATACACTGCGAATCTACAGACTTCGGACATCGGATATATTGCGCGTCAAATTCGGGTAAAGATGCGTACGCGTTCAAAAATGTATTGTGTGTAAACTATATACAATATGAAATATTGTATATAGTTAGCTATATTATATATAGCAAATATATCGTATTATCCTCGCGAAGATTTGTTTCCTTTATTTAAAATCGGTAAATCATGTGAACTGGTAAAACAAGGAGAATTATGTTAATTTAGTTCTAAAGAAATGAAATGACACTCGCGCCCATCTCTCGTCCAAGTCAAATAAAATGTTGGATGCAATTTTGAAGGTTCTGTGATATAAATTACATTATTACTCACTGTTCGTCTATTTTAGTAATGTTACAAAAGTTTTGCAACTATACCTAACTAATTTTTTAGATATAAAGTTTGCTGAGAAATATTTATGTTCCTTTGTTATTCCGTACAAATGCTTTTATCTCAAGTACTACTAATGATATTAATCAAGTAAAGAAAAGTTTATGTAACCCCAAATGTTGCTGGGTAATGATTACGATGTTTTTACAAACCATTAAATATATTAAAAGGATTTATCAACTGTATTTTTTATTCCAATAAATATATCACAACTTCCTAGTCTTTTTAATTAATCTAGTTTTTTAAAAACATTACAAAAAATCGTCTGTTGTGGATAATTTATTGTTGACAACAATGTACATGGGATTTAGGAAAAATGTATATGTTTGAAATCAATTTCGTTTTTATCAAGTCTTTCAAATGTATTCCCTCCTTGTTCTCACCATCTAGATTAAAAAAAAAATTAAAAAAAATATGACGCACAGAGGGAGCACTAGGTAATACGCTATACAAATTTCAAAGACTAAGGGGTTTTCGAAAAAAATGTCGCATTTTATGAGGTCAGTATGTAATTAACATTTTGTACTTATTTTTAGGATAGCTTTGTATTATACCGAACATTAGACTCCCTGTAGTATATGTATACACTTAATTTTTCATCGGATTGAATCTTTTCTAGTGTATATATAATTTATATCAAGGGCATATCTTTATTTTGGTAGCTACGTCTACGGGAGTGCGTCTAGGAACATCCCTGCATTATTTACGCCGACAGTTATCGGCAATATATCAAGTTCTTGTTGAATCTTTTTGGTTGGCAGTACTTTTTTTGTCGCTTGAGAATGATGAGTCTTTTTATATCCTCAGAAAGCTTTAGAAAACGTCGTAGATTGTCCCATCGAGGGTGTTAAGAAGGGTTGTTAGTTGTCGGTTCGAGTTAAAAAAAAATGTAATATACCTAAGGATAAATAGAAAACGGGGAGATTGTTTTTTTATACGTGTCACAGAGAGGCAGCTTTTAGTAAAAATGGATGTATAAACAAAGAATAAAACTAATCATAATATTGTTATTCTAAGAAACTTTACAAAATTTTAATAAAATGAGCTTCGTTAGACAACCACACTTTAAGGAATGAAAATAGTTTATAGCGACTTCCCAAATTCTTATTACACCAACACAAGTAAATTTGCAAATCTGATTCAAACAAAGCTACGCGAGATTGAGAAAGAACGCACTTGGTTAGAATGAATAAGATGGAGGCACGGGGATTTCGGATAGAGGCTAAGTGGAGTCGTGTCTAGTGCGCATTGTGGGCGGAGTCTGTATCCTTATTTGAAGGGTAACAGGGACAGATGGCAGTAATAAACCTTTTTAGTAGTGCCAAATAATAGGCAACACCAAAGTGCACATTGTCATGAAGAATTTCCCAATATTTTACTAGATTTATGTACCTTATGTACTTTGGACATAAGTGCCAAAAAAATATCTTCTTTGTCATGACCTTAAATATCGTGTTATTCTGAGAATATTAGAAATTATTTAACAAGTTTCAAATCCCAAGTGACAAACTAAAAGAATTTAAGAATTTATATATTTAAAATAGAAAAATATTGGCTTTTATAGTAGTTAATAAATTAAAATTATATTAATGTTACTGAGCATGTACATTAATAGTTATTTACACCATAAAGGAGGTAAATATTATTTACCAGTGGATGACGATTTTGCGCCCGAGCGGAGCGAGGGCTGGCAATAGAGTCCGAGACTGGTAAATTATACTTAACTGCTGCGTGGTGTATAACATTGTATCTGCTCCCACAGTTCTTTATGGTTCATGAAGTAAAGATTAGGTTTTATTTTTTGATATTTCTTAATCAATTCATTTTGACATTATTCGAAATCTTGCAAAGACGCCTTGTTGTTTGGATTTTGTCGTTTCTAAGGTGTTTATAAACAAAGCCATATAAAAGATGCAATTTTGCCTGAGAATTTTTATTGCCCGAGAAGTTGAAAGTGCGCTGTGTAGTCTCAAAGAATGGTGTCAGAACAGCATTTTTGAAATGTAAGAATGACGGCTATACACCTAAAAAGCCAAACGTTTTTCCAAGAGAACAAGTCAACGATTTTCGCGTTCAGGCACCCGATAACACATATTTGCTAATGAAGGTAGTAACGGTCTCAGGCATTGCAGGGGCATGCCGTTCTGATGAGTCATGCAAACTTACTTTGGACGTCAATTTCAAAAATTTCGATGACATTGTTGTAGTAACAATTCCAGATTCTAAAAATGGTATGTAACGTACGTTTACAATTACTTCTCGTCTGGGTTCTGTTTCTACTTCAAGAAATATATCAAGATTATATTGGAAATCACAACTGAAATTTCACGCTCTTTTATGCGCTATCAAGCAGGTAGATGTAGACAACCAACCAGTCGGCAAGAATACCCTTTCTGTGATTCCTAATAAGATTGCACTGTTTTTGAAACTAGAACATCCTGAAACATATACAGGTCATTCATTCCGAAGAACATCGGCAACGTTACTGGCTAATACAGGAGTTGATGTATTAGTAATCAAGAGACATGGTGGGTGGAAATCAGCCACAATTGCAGAAAGTTATGTTGCTGACAGTTTAAGTAACAAAAATGAAATAGCCAACAGGATTCTTCACAATGACACTTCAACTCCAGGTTCTAGTAGTACGTCGCATCGTGCTGTTTTAATGGATCAGTCAGATAAAATTGAGCCTCCGGTGACTGAAATGGAGCGGTCACATCATTTTGAGAAAAATGTGACAATGAGCATGCGCATTAGGAATAACACGGCTAATGTTAAATTTTTCCTTTATTTTTTAGGAATATTCTTTTATATCGTTTTTTGTAAGCTTTAAGCACTTTAGCAAACACGTGTGGGTTGTTCTTAAGTACTTCTAAATCCTTGTACAAATAAATTAATTTGAAGTTGTTCATTTATACAGTGTATCCCACCGGGAATCGCCGCGATCGATATCTGGAAAAGTATTTATTTGAAAAATTTGAAAATTTGGCAACTTATCAAAGTCAGTGGGGGAAACGCAACTAAAATATTTTCAAGGTCATAGCACTTCCGGTTATACCGGAAGTCGACACCATCTTCGTTATTTTAAATGGAACAACCTATATATTTTTGCATATTTGGATTCTACTTGAAATTTTAAGGTCACTTTGTATAACAAACCTAGTTCCTAAAATTTATAGTTTTTGAGATATCGACATTTTCATGAAAAATTTGACAGGTGCAAGGTTGTGCGGGATCCTTTNTTACGCGAGATTGAGAAAGAACGCACTTGGTTAGAATGAATAAGATGGAGGCGCGGGGATTTCGGATAGCGGCTAAGTGGTGTCGTGTCTAGTGCGCATTGTAGGCGGAGTCTGTATCCTTATTTGAAGGGTAACAGGGACAAATGGCAGTAATAGACCTTTTTAGTAATGATGTCACATACGCCAAATGATAGGCAACCCCAAAGTGTACATTGTCATGAAGAATTTCCCAATATTTTACTAAATTTATGTACCTTATGTACTTTGGACATAAGTTCCAAAAAAATATCTTCTTTGTCATGACCTTAAATATCGTGTTATTCTGAGAATATTAGAAATTATTTAACAAGTTTCAAATCTCAAGTGACAAACTAAAAGAATTATAGAATTTATATATTTAAAATAGAAATATATTGACTTTTATAGTAGTTAATAAATTAAAATTATATTAATGTTACTGAGCATGTGCATTAAGTTATTTAAACCATAAAGGAGGTAAGTATTATTTACCAGTCGAGGACGATTTTGCGCACGAGCGGAGCGAGGGCTGGCAATACAGTCCGAAACTGGTAAATTATACTTAACTGCTGCGTAGTGTGTAACATTTACCTGCTCCCACAATTCTTTATGGTTCATGAAACAAAGATTAGCTTTCATTTTTTAACATTTCTTAATCAATTCATTTTGACATAATTCTAAATCTTGCAAAGTCGCCTTGGTTGTTTGGATTTTGTCGTTTCTAAGGTGTTTATAAACGAAGCTACATAAAGGTTCCAATTTTGCTGGTTTTGAATTATTATTCCTAAATGAATGATTTTCAAATATAAAGTGCAGCAAATGTTGCCTGCGAACAGTGTTGCCAACTGTGACGATTTTTCGTCAAAGTGATGATTTTTTATGGGGAAAAATTGCTAATGACGAATTGACGAAGAATTTACTCTTGTGACAATTTTTCTTTCGAAGTACATTAGTGGACATTAATGTTCATTTATAATATTTGTATTTCACTATTGTGTTATGGTTCATAAAAAACCCAACATTATGCCAAGAAATTGCATTGACAATGACAATTTTTTTGAGGAATTGTATTTTATTAATGTCAAAGAGGCATTGAGTGAAAACAGAACAACTTTATCACTTTGTTCTGTATCCGGAATTTTTGCGCCTTTACCAAAAAACCATGCAGCTATTGATATACAGGGTCGGAAAGTCCCCATGGTTCATCGGCCGTTACGTGAGAGCGATAAAGAAAGTCATAGAAATCCGTGCGATAGAGAAAGATGGCTATAATGAAGGCGTCTAATAGTCACCGCCCATTTCGCCCTTCCACAAATAAGATCCACTTCTTATTGTGGCAATTGAGCAATGTTAAATTTTTACTTTATTTCTTAGGAATATTCTTTTATGTCGTTTTTTTGTAAGCTTTAAGCACTTTAGCAAACACGTGTGGGTTGTTCTTAAGTAATTCTAAATCCTTGTAAAAATAAATTCATTTGAAGTTGTTCATTTTTATAATATCTATGTAAACAATACACAAGGGTCAGATTCGATCTGTACAATTTCAACTGTGACACTTTGTTGTGAGTTGCCTAAATGTGTGACGTCACACTAAAAGAGTCTATTACTTGTCATATATAGTTCAGTTCAATGTAATAAAATATTTGATATGTCCACATATTTGATTGTTTTTTTGTACGAGTTAAAAATAAGATCAGAAATTCTTGTTCTAGATTCTTATGTTAGAATGGTTTGCTGGGAGCAATTTTTTCTGTCTCAGTTACTACCCTTTTCATGTAATATTTATATTGCAATTTTACGAGGACACAGTCGAACAGATTTTTCAGTTTTAGTGTAAATCGTCGCGTAAATCATGCTTCTCGAACTACATTTCGCTGCGAAACGGCGCCATAAAAAATCATACGCTTTGTTTCACCAGAACGTTGTAAAAAATATGTTCTATTATTCTTATCGTTTGCCATTTCTCGCTCGCTTTCTTTGGTCGGGCGGAAAAAACGTACAGAAATGCGTAGTTCTGAAGCTTCTGTGTATTTTTTTCTTGAAGGCGATATTTTTTTAGGCGTATCGTGTTTTTATATTTTTTATTTATGCATAAAAAGTTCCAATTGTCACGAGACATTTCATGTTTATTTGGTAATACAATTTAAGTATACATATTTCTTTGAGTCTTCTGATCAAATCAAAAAGCCCTTATTAATCAAAGGCTTAAAACCATTGGTTTTTGAGATGTAGGATGTTGAAGTTTATAAAAAAGATCGTATTCAAATATCTCCGAAGATGCTTGACGTAAACTGGTAAACCAGAATTATTGGAATTTAATACAAAAATATTCGCACGACTTGTTATTTCTTACAAGTACTCAATGAAACGTGTTATACCTACTGGTTGATATGGTACGTTGTTTATTATCAATTATTTAATAAATAGTTCGATTTGAATTTGGTAAAAATGCGAGAAAGTAATTGTGTTCCTGTGGCTGTTTTTGAAAAAGCTCTAGAAGCAATTTTCCATTTACTGCCAGCGAAATCCAGGGAACATGTTCGCCGAATTTAACGAATGGAGGGAAAAACGGAGAGTAATGACAATAAATGAAAAAGCCATTCTATCGTATTTTTTACATTTGAAGAAAAAATATGCAATTTCATCTATGTGGTCGAAGTATTCAATATTAAAGGCTACTATAAAGGTCTACAAAAATATAGATATTGGAAAATATAACAAGCTTACCGCTCATTTGAAGAATGAATCGAGAGGATACAAAGCAAAGAAAGCTGAAGTATTGGAAAGAGCACATATTGGAGAATCTTTGACAGGGGCTTGCGATAAAGAATATTTAATGATTACGGTAATATCTCTTTACCTTTTACATGTTGTTAGGTATAAGTATAGTGAACTTTGAATTATTTTATGTTGCACTAATAATGGGGGTTTCTGGTGCCTGTCGATGCCGCGAATTGACAAATTTGAAAATTAGTGACGTACAGGACGTTTTCATTTACCTACTTGTTTCAATACCTGATACCAAGACGGGTATTCCAAGAAAATTTACAATTATAGAAGAAGGATTTTGCGTGAATGCTGTTGAAATATGCAGAAAATATATTCCTCTGAGCCCCATTCGCCTAACACAAGACAGATTCTTTTTAAGACACATCAATCAAAAATGTACTCCTCAGCCTGTTGGAATCAACACATTGTCAAAGGTACTCTCAATAGTTGCTTCATTCTTGAATATCGCAAATCCGGAAGCACATACTGGCCATTGTACAACTTCAACAACTTTATTGGCCAATAAAGGTGCTGATCTTACAACCATCAAACGGCATAGTGGATGGAATAGCTCCTCTGTAGCAGAAAGTTATGTTGCGAAGTCTATATCTAACAAACTTGATATTGCAAGGAAAATATAGCTGTTCCTTACAAGAAGAGACATCAGTAACTTGTGCAAATTCTTCACAAACTTCGGCAGATGTTATGCGTTCCGAAAATGCTACAAGTGTTGTTATTAACGGAAAGGAAGTTAAATGTGCTAAAACAAAAGTAAATAAATTAACTTTGATTTATTATATTTTCATTATTCGACTAGTGAAATAATAGTACATTATACTATAAGGGAGAGAAATGCGTTATTTTGGCAGAGGTGCAATTTGAAGCCCGAGGGTGAAGCCCAAGGGCTACAATGCACCGAGGACAAAATAGCATCTCTCCCGAATGGTATATACTATTTTTTCCACGGTCTCATTAACTTAAAAACACATATTTTGTCATTATGAAGTAAGTAGCACCAGAATTATTGTATTCGGATTTGAGCATTTATTTAGTAGTCGTTGAGTTATTGTCATAACTACAAAATAAACAAACAAAAAGAATTGTCAAATTAAGGTGCTAGTTTGGTTTAGTTTAAAGTTTGTTTAGTGCACAATGAATAATTGTGAGTCGGAAGAGATTGTGGAGGCTGCAAATATTGCAATAAGCAATTTGCTGCCTACGAAGTCAAGATCTTTATACGATATAGCCTACAATCGGTTCAAAAAGTGGTGCGCCGAGAAAAATGTTCAAGTATACAGCGAGAATGTTTTGTTGGCATACTTCAGTGAAAATGCAAAGAATTACAAGTCTTCCACATTATGGGCGCAATATTCTATGGTTAAGTCATGCTTGATAATTTACGACAACATAGATATAAGCAAATTCCCCAAGCTGATCGCATTTTTGAAAAGAACCGGTGACGGATATCAAGCGAAAAAATCGAAAATATTGACAAAGGGTGAAATCGACCGTTTTCTATCAAGTGCAGATGACAAAGAATTCTTAATGATTAAGGTAAGATTACTTTTGTTGTTAGGTATTTCAATTATTAAGTATTTTGATTTTTTATAGGTTGGATTAATTCTGGGGATTGCCGGAGCTTGTCGAACTGATGAACTAGTCAATTTAACTGTAGATGATATTGAGGATGTAGGCTCTTCCTTGATTGTAAAAATTCCAAACACTAAGACAAAGATTCCACGAACCTTTGTGGTTACCGATGT
>NW_019416657.1:135439-215028 GCF_000390285.2 Anoplophora glabripennis
TTATCTACGACTATTTAATAATAGACGCATTATAATTGTGATAGTAAGTACATAATGTAACTCATATTACACACCCGTGGAATATGAGTTTCATATTCCACAGGTGTGGAATATGAATTTTTATACGTATCCCTTATAGCTTCTGACCGCGCTACAAAATAGAATCGAGCTTGCTTGAATTATTGTTACTATGGTAACTAATGTAATTGATTTGACAACACTTCGCAAAATAAAACATTTTTGACTTTTGCAGTAATTTTGCAGTTTAATTCTGACAGTGAAAATGAAATTCGATGCACCCCTCCTGAAATTCGTGAAGCCGCGAAATTAGCATCATTGGAATTACTTCCAGAGAAATCACGAAAAAATTACACAATTGTATATAACAGCTTTATGGACTGGCGACTAAAAATTGGCACAAATTCGTTTTCCGAAGACACTTTGTTGGTATATTTCAAGGAATTGACAAAAAAATGTAAATCGTCTACATTGTGGAGCCATTATTCCATGCTTAAGAGCACACTTAACCTTAAACATAATATGAATCTTACGCAAAAGTTCGAGTTTATTAAAAAGGCAGTCAGAAGGCTACCAACCCAAGAAATCAAAGGCATTTACTGGAGATGAAATATACAAATTTATAACTGAAACACCGGATACTAAGTCGTAGATAAAGTATAGTATTTGCCTCGCGTATAATGGCTATATTACACTCGCCTACGGCTCGTGTAATATAGCCTACATTATACGCTCGTTAAATAATATACTATTATTCCACCAGTGAATAAAGTATCACTTGAGACGGTTCATATATGTGTGGATAAAAGTTCGATTATAAGGTGATTGTGGATAAATAAATTTTTGTCTAACAGTTACAGCTTTGTCTTTATTGATAGTCACTAGCGAAATAAAATAAATATAATTTAAATATGTATAGACAAAAGTATGAAACAATGAATTATTTATTAGTATTTAGATGTATTACAATGAAAAAATGTATTATTAAATTGGATTCCACTAAAACATTTTATTCTACATCAATAATAACCTAACTACATACATACATCGATTTTCGTTTCAGTCGGTCAAACAATAAAGTAGTTATTAAACAAATTAAAAATTGAAAATTTAACTTTGAACACCAATAACTTTTTTGTGGTAACTTTTTTATGTTAACAAAAGTGGCTATATCCTTTCCGTTTCTTCCCCAGAACCCGCCATTGAAGTATGTGACATTATTTTCCGGACACCCTGTATAATCAACCTCGCGTTTCAATAACAATGTCCCACCAGCTTTTATTTAAAAAAATAAGTTCTATTATTTTGCAAGCGCAAAGCTTTTAAATAAACTTCCATTCATAATTCAGATAATTCATAAATAGATTTTTAGTGCAGATTTATCCCAAAACGAGTTGATTTTTACCCATTGTTCTTCTAAATTATATATTCATTTCCCTTAACATTATATTCCATTATGCTATACACACAAAAACTCAATTTGCATAGTATTTTTATATGCAAAGTTATCGTGGCCGTTTCGAATTGTTCGATTAATTAAAAAAAACTGTTTGTTCAGATGATAGATCGTGGGGAGTTTCGTCAAAAAAATGTAGTATAAATTATACGGTTCTCCGCCCGGGTCGACTTCACAACCAATTTGTTAGAGGTCTCCGAAGGCCCCAATCCAAATAACTTGCTCACCCAATTTGTCGACCTCATCGTTAATTTAATGAAAAAAACCTAATTTCCTAATCCTGTCTCGGCACCACCTGCCTTAAGGAATTCGATCTGCGCGAAAACAAAGAGAATTTTCAAACAAGGTAGTATTTTATTCATCAAAAAAATTACCGGAGTGTACTTTTACCTTTTGTTGCTTTTTCGATGGTATTAAATAAAGAAAAAGAAACAATTACAAATATACAAGGTCTTTTTTAACTTTGGATTTAAAAAATACATTTAATTGCTATTACTGCTGTTTCTAAATTAAAATAATTGTATCGCTTTGTTCGAAAAACAAACCGTCTTCAAATTATTATATTTTTCAAATATAGAACAAACTCATCAGTTGAAGCCGACAATTGCGTGTTAGCCTAATTTACCTATATACAAAAGTGCATGCCTACTGAGATATAGCCTTCTAAATATAGAATAGATAACCTAGTTTTTTTCAAATAATTTGAAAACTACTTTTCTTGGAAACTTTTTATACACTAATTTTTTTATGTAAGGGCAATGTAAATATAGAATTTGAAGATAATACATATACAGGATGTTCTCTTTCTAGTGCATGTGCGTCACTGGCTATCCCGTAACTTTTTTGTGTGTTCGCCAATGACGACAGAATTTATATTTTTAATAATAAGCATTAATTTAGAAGATTTTTTTGCTCTTACAAAATTTTGATTTCGTTTATGGATTTCGAGTAAAACTGGCATTTTTTATACATTAAATATAGGCAAAAATTCCGATTTGTAAAAATAATTTATAACTGCAGCCTCAAAACGGAATGAAAAAACGTCACATTAAAAAAAAATAACTACAAATTTTAGTATTAGTATTATCAATCAATAAAATAAAAATCAATACTAATATTTTAAATAAACAGTATCAACTAATAATGTAAGAAAGTCAACATTAATATTTTAAATAAACCTAAATTGATATTTGTAATCACATTAAAATAATATTACAGTAAATGCTCAAAGTTACTTCCTTGTTCTTAAACGCAAG
Source organism: Anoplophora glabripennis (assembly GCF_000390285.2). Taxonomy (NCBI): domain Eukaryota; kingdom Metazoa; phylum Arthropoda; class Insecta; order Coleoptera; family Cerambycidae; genus Anoplophora; species Anoplophora glabripennis. The sequence continues at coordinate 138,170 of NW_019416657.1, forward strand.
CATTAGTTCTTCGAAAATGAAAATGAATTTTATCCAATAATTGTGCATTACCTCTCATAACACTAATTTCATGTTGTATTCTTTCCCATTATTCGTTTTCTGTATTTACTGAAAAGTTATAAACTGTGGTCCGCAACGCTCCCCAAAGGAAATAATTACATGGGTTTAGGTCCGGGGATCGAGGTGGCCATTTTAAAGGGGCATTATTTCCTCTACCTATCCACCTGTTAGACCTTTAATAACCTGTAATACCTACCTGTACCCTGTAATACCTGTAACCTGTAATAACTGGTCTTTTAATACTCTATTAAAGGAACTTTTTGAAAGCCAACCTCTGCCGCTAAACGCCTTTTATTTACTTGAGGAATTTCTTCGACCCTTTCCAAAATTTGTTCCTCCAGCTGAATAATTCCGGCCGTACATTATCCACGATTTAATGTTACAGGTAAAAAACGTCCTGTTTCCCGAAGGCGTCTCTCCGCATTAGCAAATGTTTTGTGATTTGGAGTTCTTCGATTAGGAAATCTTTCAGCATATGTTCGAACAGTAGCACAACAATTTCCTTCACAATAACCCAAAACTACTAACATATCAGTTTGTTCAGCAAAAGTATAAATTGCAATAAAAAACAAAGTAAGCTAAAATTAAATCACAGCTAGCTTGACACAGAACCTTTTAATTATTGTTATGAATTTGTTTCTCTGTTATATGGCACCTCGTACTAGAATGTTCTATTTATCTTAAACTGATTTTATATTATTTAATGTGTAAAAAATGCCAATTTTACTCGAAATCCATAAACGATATCAAAATTTTGTAAGAGGCAAAAAATCTTCTAAAATAGTGCTTATTTTTAAAAATATAAATTCTGTCGTCATTGGCGTACATACAAAAAAGTTACGGGATAGCCAGTGGCGCACAGGCACTAGAAAGAGAACATCCTGTATATGTATTCTCACCAAATTCTATATTTACATTGCCCTTATATAAAAAATATGTATACCAAATTTGAAGTTTCTAAAAAAAACAGTTTTCAAATTATTTGAAAAAAACTAGGTTATCTGTTCTATATTTTTTAGAAGGCTATATCTCAGTAGGCGTGCATTTTTGTATATAGGTAAGTTAGGCTAAATAGTCTTATTTTCATCCAAGGAACCTGTGGTCAAGCATTGTCTACCCTTTTCAGGGACACCCCGTACATAGATAGATTTGAAATATGTTTAAAAATCCTTTTTTAATACTGGCCTGTCCAGTGACAAGGTATGAAAGTTACGAAAAAAAGATTAAAAAAACACGACGGATTTTGAGAAAACAAATTTATAATGTGAGGTTTTAAAGGTCAAGGTCTTCGTATAGCTATGACCTTCATGCAAAGCTAGACCTCGACTTACAATATACAGGGTGTTTCATAACTCTACTGACATAGAGCAGGCACTTGTAGAGGATTTTAAAATATGCCGATTTGTTATGTAACATTTTTTCCTGGGATGTATCGTTGAAGAGATGTTGGCATCTGAAGATGAGTGTTAAATTTTGAAAACAATAATATTTCAGCAATGCCTTAACATACAGCAACCAAATCTGTTACATGATTTTCGTTTATTGTTATCTTTAATTGATAAAAATTATTAAGACGTAATCTGCTTCATCCTTATCATGTCCGAAATGTTCAACAATTGTTACCCCCAGATTTAGGCCAAAGACTAACTGTTCCCGATTAGATGGATAGAACGAGGAAACAATTGTTCAGAATATTGGCCACCAAGATCACCAGATCTGAATAGATGTGATTTCTTTCTCTGGGGGACTTTAAAAGAATTTGTTTATTTTACATCGGTTGTATCTGAAGCAGATTTATGGAATCGTATAAATAATAAATGCAACGCCATAAAAAAATGATCCATAGCAGACTTTAATTTTCGGCGGAGAGTAAATTTATGTATTAGAAAAGATGGTGACCATTTTCAACAATTATTATAGTACTGTTTAACGATATCGGTAGTTCATGTGGTTAAAGTTGAATTTGTTAATGTTTTGTTTGTAATGTTCCACTTTTTTAATTTGTTAAAAACAAAATAAAGACTCTAATTTAATAAAATTGCGTTTTCTTGATACTTCTTTGTAAACCTCAAAAATGACACATGAAATTATACCTACCTAGTCGTAAAACAGGACACTTTACTTTTTGTCCAATTCAATTAGTAATGACGCTGTTTCACAAAATCTTTCTTTCTTCGAAAAATTTGTAAGTAAAAATTTTTTTTAAATTAAATATCCTGTAATACTGGTAAAACTATTTAACAATTTACATACTGATAAAAAAATCGATATAATTTTAAGGGAGCCCTTATTGGGTTTCCAACATATTCATATTTTTACCAACTAAAGATAACAATAAACGCAAATCATGTATAGTCTTTCCGAAGTCAGTTGAACATGTATAACAACGCCTAGCAATAAAATTTAAAGAGTTTTATAGGCGTCCCTAAGAAAGTTTTCTGCTAAAGGTAAAAAATTATAATAATTTGTATATGATGTGTAGAAAACTTCTATTATATGTTCATTTGATTTTAATTATTTATGTCCTCAAACAATTTTATTATATTGATGGTAAATTTCATTTTGTTCCGTTTCAAAAGATCTCCAAAATGCCATATTGTAATAATATTAATAAACAAAATATCCCTCTTATTTCTCCCTTTCGCAATTGTAATATCAATGATTAATAGAAGATGCCTATAATAAATTAAAATTACCTGAATCAAACCAAATTCCGCATTGCTGCACTACATTGCTAGGCAATTTGTAAACAACTGAAATTTATGGTCGGTCGCCCAGTGCGGCTGTGTTTGCGCCGCGTTTGCCCTCGCGCTCATTCTCCAACTGGGCGACCAGACTTGTATATGAGTATGGCTAAATAAATATGGGAACGAGTTTTTCAAATATTTCAATGCCAAGTTGCTTCGTCATACTGACAACCTCTTGGTTCTTCAATTGAGATCGGAAAGACGTTACCAAATTTGGTTGCTCTATGTTAAGGAATTGCTGAAAAATTATTGTTTTTCAAAATTTAACACTCATCTTCAGAGGCCAATATCTCTTCAATGGGACATAACAGAAAAAAACATGTGTTACACAACAAATCGGCGTATTTTAAGATCCTTTACACATGCCTGCTCTGTGTCGATAGAGTTATGAAACACCCTGTATCAATGCGTCGGATATCACAGCACTAACATGATACAAAGAGACTAGGGACTATGATATTCCTGTGAACTAAAATTGGTTTGCTTGGAGTATGACATCACATGGAGACTGACTGAAAGCATTGTTGGTAGAATGTATGCTATCTACTATTTTAAATGACCTTGGGCACCATAAATGAACCCAAAAATGTGTAAGTATCGCCAAATCCTTTCAGCGAGTGAGTTATGTCTCTAACACGCATGTTATTTTGTACAGCTGTAACTCTAAAAATATTTTGTTTGCATTTATTGAATGAACACCCGTCTTGTTCCAGTTGATTCGTTGCCATACTGCCGTACTGTCGGACATCTGAACGGTGATTCAATGTTTATTTTGGTTATCCTTTGGATAACTTTGTTGTTTTTAGAAGTGCATAATTTCCAGTGTTTTTTTAGAGAATGTAAACAAAATGTCGAGGTGTTCGTCTGCCGGTTCGTACAGATCCACAAACTGTAAACAGAACGTTTCTGTAAACTCTGCGAGTTTCAGGTGCAACACAACTTTTTCGCAATATATCAAGTGCAAATGGCGTGTACATAGCAGTAAGTCAGGATCCTTTTTGTAAACACTGGCTTTTAAGTTCGTTTAAACTTAAATAAACTTAGTCGTGTTGAGAAATTGATGATGATGTTGTGCGAAATGTAAAGTTTAATAGATATAAATTATACTAGATTTGGTGACCTCTAAATCGTAATAAATAGTAAAATAATAATATGTATACAATGCGTTCATGATGAAAGGAACAAATTAGTTTAAAATTCAGGTAATTATTTTTTTGGAAAAACGCTCGGACACTACGATTAGTAATTTTAGCTGCGAATTTTTTTACATAAGAAAATTGTATACAGGGTGTCTCAAGAAGAACATATGCAGTCATCACTGATTTTTTTACCTTTGATACAATAGAAAAATAAAGTTGATAAGTAAAGGAAGTTTAAAGATAAATAATTATCGGACTGTTGAATGACCAATAATTATTAACGATAGGCATTTGAAAATACGCTAAAGTTAAAAAAATCAATCATCAAAATCGGACCTCTAGAAGGTGAGATATTAAAAATTTTTAAGCGCATCGCTGTTTTGAACTCGCCGATTCAATTTCGAGCAGGTCGAAGCGGCCGCGCTCTCTGCTGCTTACCAAGTACAAAAATTCTACCAATGTTTAATCAAGCGCCAGAGCTCTCCTAATTGACGGATTCGAATTTTTCAAAAAAGTTTGAAAGCTTGAGAACCCTTCTATATGTGGTTAAATTTTCAAGTACCTAAGGGCCTTGGTTTTTGCTGTGCAAAAATTTGAAAATTTGCAAATTTTTTTTCAAAATCTGGAGTGCAAAATTATTATGCAAAATCTATAGAACCGATTTTGATGAAATTTGGTGTGATGATTCCACTCTTGAGCCAAGTATAAACGTCCTATACCCAATTTAAATACCCCAAAAAAATTCCCTAAAAAGTATTGTTTTTTAACCCCATTTTTGCGATTTTTTCGATTTTTACCGTAATAATCATGATTCATTCGATTTGTAACTGGTCATGTTTTGTAAAAAATTTAATTACAAACATTTTTTTCCTCTTCCATTTTCGCCTAAAATCAACTCTTGAAAAGATACATAATTAAATAGGAAGAAAAATATGACATTTTTCGANCCCTTCTATATGTGGTTAAATTTTCAAGTATCTAAGGGCCTTGGTTTTTGCTGTGCAAAAATTTGAAAATTTGCAAATTTTTTTTCAAAATCTGGAGTGCAAAATTATTATGCAAAATCTATAGAACCGATTTTGATGAAATTTGGTGTGATGATTCCACTCTTGAGCCAAGTATAAACGTCCTATACCCAATTTAAATACCCCAAAAAAATTCCCTAAAAAGTATTGTTTTTTAACCCCATTTTTGCGATTTTTTCGATTTTTACCGTAATAATAATGATTCATTCGATTTGTAACTGGTCATGTTTTGTAAAAAATTTAATTACAAACATTTTTTTCCTCTTCCATTTTCGATTAAAATCAACTCTTCAAAAGATACATTTAATTAAATAGGAAGAAAATATGATATTTTTCGAATTTTTTTAACATATTGTGCCGCCAAAAGTTAAGCCCATGTTTTTTTTATGCGCATAGAAAAATTTTCATTTGTAGTGATATTTGAAAGCCAAAAAGCCATTAATCTCCGTGGAATTACCATTCACCCAAACCAAAACAGATACCGCCTAGTCTAATTTGGCATACCAGGTTGTTTTTGTTGAATATTGAAGGTAGTTCAATTTAAACATTTTAGGTGTTTAATTACTTGTGTGTATTTCAAAATACCAATTTTCAAACGTCATTATCACGAAAACCGCTGATTTTAGACATACTGTATATTATACAAAAAGTGTTCAGAATTTATCGTACACTTTAAAAGTGGCATAATATACAGAGTGATCCAATAAAAAAATCAATGATGACTGCATATGTTCTTCTTGAGACACCCTGTAAATAATTTTCTTATGTCAAAAAATCCGCAACTAAAAATACTAATCGACGTACCGAGCGTTTTTCCACGAAATAATTACCTGAATTTTAAACGAATTTGTTCCTTTCATCATGAACGCATTGTATAGTTTTGAAATTCTGGCTGTGGATTAGTGATGTGGCCATTAATGGCCGAAAAGTTCCCATCCTCCGGGGGAGATTTATTGCTGAATTTTCCGATTTGTCTACTAAATTGTTCGACGACGACAAAAATTAATAAGAGTAAAAAATGGCTACTTTTAAATTAAAAAAAACAATTATACATGTCCATGTCATGACCTCAGGGTCGTGCTCCTTGAGTCATTTTATACTGAAAAGTGTGGAAAAACTAGGAGTCTAAACAGAGAACACTATACCAACGAGAAGTGACAGGCTTTTCGGCGGCTTTTTTAATGTTTTGTGGTCAGGCTAGAGCCGACCGATTTGAAGGAAACACAACCGTTTACACTGAGAGAAGTTATACTTTTGAATAGATGTACACTGAAGGAACTGTATCAGTATCAAACATTGTTCATATAATACATGGATAACTGACAAAACATTAACTTCTTTGAGACACTCTTCCACAATTTTTGCCTCTAGCTCCTCTTATCTTTTTCTAAGTTGAAGAAACTGTATGGGTATTGTGTTTGGCAATAAAGTTTTTCTTACATTCCCCTTACCAATATAATTGGCCTATAATTCTTATATACATCCACAATCTTAGGCAATAAATCTAGTCTACTGCAAGCTTCTATCCACCGTCGAGCACTGCAAACAAAAATAAAAATTCTCTAAAGATTTTCTCTATACCTCTCGATACCATATTAAAAGAAAACATACCACATTATTTTAAAAACCAAAATACTTTTTTCTGATTTACAGTTTACAGGTAGGTACTTACCTTTCGTAATTCTTAGGGAATCTAAATAGGGTTAATCCTTCACCAGTTTGGGATGAACAGTCGCGAAAAGCACAATAATCAGACATTTTACTGACTTCAAGTTGATTCTAAATGAAAACGAACTACAATACAAATAAATCCACTATCAATTAACATTATACAAAACAACTGTCCACCCCCAAAAAACTATTTATTTCCCGTTTCTCCTATTTATATTTGGCAGCTTTGACAGCCACTGACAACTGACAACAACACAACCCAGTTCGCGCATGCGCGTACGAAAATTGTTAACGCAGAAAGTCTTGCTGTCGCTTCTCGTTGGTATAGTGTTCTCTGGTCTAAAGTCACTAGTTAAGATGCAGTGTGTTGAAGAAAAAAATTTCACAATTTTCCAAGTACCTTTGAAGATGCTTGATGCAGATTCATGAAACTTTAGTTGTTGTTTTAACTAATTAAGAGCATAAATTCACTGAATTAGTATAAAGGTATGTTGACCAGTGACGACGATTTCAATTACTCATGTCAGAAACTTCTCTATACTAAGTTAATAATGAAATTATTAGAAAAACTAAAAAAACGCAATCTTAAAACTCTGTATTTCGAAAACTGTTAAATTTTGGACTAAGGTAACTAAGGATTAAATAGTAACATTTTGGCCGCAAGAATATGTGGTAGTTAGTCCAGACCTTTTAGAGACACACTGTATATGCCGCTCCACTGGCATTGCGAACCCACAATTTTGCGCCAATCGGTCGCGCTGAACGCGACTCCCCGCCGCTCGGCACGCCTCTGGCGGAAAGAATATAAATTAGCTACGCAGCGCCAGTAATACGAGATCGCGCGTCTCGCAATTTATTGTTCCATTCGAGAATCACAACTTCAGTTACTTCCCGAGATTAATTGCTAATTAGTTTTAATTAAAGCGGGAGTAATTAAGAGCGCGCCTTTCCGAGATAAGATCATAATCGTCGTCGGTGTCGATTTCGCCTTTTGATTTAGGGTAGGGAAGGAGCTGAATTGCCGCGTCGTCGGCCAGCGAAATGATCGTTGAGGCAAGTAAATAACGATAGACCGAAAAACAGAAGCGTTTAGATGAAGATCTTTGGAGGAAATTATAATCTCTTGGATAGGAAATGAATGGTTTACTCTACAGTGCGTTTCACTTTAAGCAGCACCGTGTTTAGAACAAGTGGATCTTATTTTTTTTGTTTTTCACATTAGCATACTCGATGAGATCTATATCAACATACCAATTAGTGTTTCTACTTTAATTTCTGGTCTACCCAAGAAACATTGTTTGTTTTATAACAGTTTTGAGTATATTTATTATTTATCTTCCTTAAAATCAGATTGGGGTTAGTTTCGACCCATTCGATAGGGTTGCGAGGTTTGAGGAGGGTCGTGATCATCATATTCGTAATCAACACCCTCGAAAACGGCGGAGGGAACCCATATAGACTCCATCGCTTGGTCCCGAAATAAAAAAGGAGTAGTATTTGACCAATTGCGGGGGATCTGCAGGCTTAAAAATTCAACAGACTTCCAATTCGAATACAAATACTTTCCTATCTTCGACATTCTTTCACTACACAAAATTGTGTGGTAAATGTTCGGTAAATATGAAATATCCCAGTCGCAGCTGACTTCAGGTAGTTTTGTTATGTAGACTTTGATGTCTAATATTGACCAAACATTCATTCAAGATAATACCTCAATCGCTTTCATCGTCTTAATAATTTAGATTTATTTTCCATATTAAGTAATCCAATAATCATTTTTCGATTAAGTTATATTTTTATACATGTTATATTCATTTTTTTAGCATGTGGTTCTAATAAAGCTACTCAAGTTTTCCTGAACAAGTCCTAGACCTTATAGTCCAATTAAATAAGCCTTTAAATCGAAATTTTGGTCACTTGACTGAATTTTTGATATGAGTTAGTTTGAGGAATGTTATAACAATAAGTGACAGTAATTTTTTGTTCAACCCCCGACCAAGGGTGAAAAAAGATAAAACAAAGGGGTTTTTCAAGATAACTCAAAACAGGTAAGAGCTAGAAAAAAAGTTTCATATAAAAGTTGTAAAGCATACAATTCTACATAAAAATGCCCTCTTGACTTTTTCTTGTATTATTAAAATTAACAGATTTAGGGAGGCTAGAAGTTAAGGAAAGATTTCACAAATTTAAAAAAATAAAGAGCAGAAAAATGAATGAACTTTGTAATTTTTTTTTCGATCTACTCTAAAAAATGTAACTTTTCTTTTCAGAAAAATAGATATGTTTTTTAATTTTTAATAAGAAAGTTATAACAATTTCAAATTTGTTGTTCACCCCCCTAAACAGAGATTTTAACGAAAACCTCGAAACAGGTCAATTTAATTTTGTCAATTTGTTTACATAAATCATATTTTTAATTCTTTTTGAGTAAATATGATTTTTTTTATAAATAAAAAATATAGTTTTTCTGAAATAAAAAATAAGGGTAGCAACCCCCAAACACGGAATCACTTGCGAAATATTTGTTTTTTATCATTAGTAATTTCCATTTGGTTTCATTTCAAATTATTGCTTAGAACCCCCTGTTTTGGAGGGCGAACTTTGAGGGTGTATTTCACCCCGTAAATATGTTTTTCCGCCGATAAAAAAATACATGTCTCTTTACATTTTTTATAGTAGATTGAAAAAAAAAATACAAAATTCATTCGTTTTTCTGCTTGTTATGATTTTTTTAAATTTCTGAAATCTTTCCTTAACTTCTAGCCTCCCTAACTCTGTTAATTTTAATAGTATAAGAAAAAGTCAATATCCATTTTTATGTAGAATTATATGCTTTACAACTTTTATACGGAACTTTTGTTTCTAGCGCTTGCCCCTTTTGAGTTATCAGGAAAAACTCCTTTGTTTTATCTTTTTTCACCCTTGGCCGAGAGTTGAACAAAAAATTACTGTCACTTATTGTTATAATATAACCCAAACTAACTCATATCAAAAATTCAGGCAAGTTGACCAAAATTTGGATTTAAAGGCTTATTTAATTGGACTGTTACCTAATATTAGGTTTTTAATTTCAACGGTGCTAAGGGGTTGCGGTACGTATATACCTGTGTGTATACAGGGTGTTAATTAAGTATGTACAATAAATTCAACAGACGATTATTTGAGCTATTTAAAAAAAAAGTTGATTTAAACATTGGTCCGCAGATTCCTCGTTTTCAAGATACGGGGTGTTAAACTTTTGTAACGGGATATGCAATTAAGTGGATTTTATTTATTTTTTTCTTCAAAAATTAATCAAGATACGAAAAACATTCAGGGGACAAAAAAGTTGTATTTTTAGGTGCTGAATCCAAAAAAATATATAAAAATTACGAGAGTCAGTGGTGTACATTTTTTTTTGTCAAAAATATACGTTAAGGTACCGTTCGGGACGCCACTGGGCTTAACAAATCTAATCAAGTTGGGGTTAAATTAGCCCCTTAACACTACAAGTAACACTGCCAAATTACAACAAAATTGGGTAAAGGGTATTTAAGATATTTATGAAATCACAATTTTTTTACAAAAATGTAACGCCCTGTATCTTTAAAGAAAGCATCTGCGGACCAATGTTTATATGAACTTTTTATCTTAAAATCACTCAAATAATCCTCTGTTGAATTTACTGTACATACTTAAATAACACCCTGAATAACAAGGCAAATTCTGATACGTATTCTCTTTATCCGGGTCCATCACCCTCTATTTTTTTTAATCGCGAAAAACCGCCCTTAAATACAAAAAATACGAAAATTTTTCGCTTTGGTAGGGATCAGTATTGGGTATAATTGTAGAAAACGACCGAATATGACTGCAGGATCACTGCAGGCTATATGTATTTTGAAGTGCTGAAACCAAACCTGAAGTCAAAATCACTCCATCACCCTCCAGTATTTTTATACCATGCAAAATAACTCTAATTTCTGGGAAATTCCTTCCCAGAGATAGATAGAACCATCTCATGCCCACCTCGTTGCCCACAGAGAGATGTGTTCACATCAAATATATATCGTTTCCAGATAAGAAATGATGTTTCTTTTATCCTTTTTCCTTTTGTAACGAACTCTTTTATCTTTAATCGACCTATCCAACGAATTTCTTTTTCTTTTCTGTGTTTTTGGCGCGTTTTCCCTTTTAAACACCCAACAGAAATCTGACATCTTATTAACATCAAACCTCCTTTGGTATCGACGCTCAGTTTCCTTGATATCTTGGTGAAATCGTTCAACTTGTTCTTCGCTGTAATCTACGAAGTTCTCCGGGAAGTAGTCAAGATGAGAATCTAGTTCATCAGGCAACCCAACTGTTTTTCAACAATTCCTCAACTATGGTAGTCCCTACTCTTCTGATTTTCCAAGAAGTTCTGAGGGACTTTCTTGAAACTTAGCCATGTTGCTCTTTCATTTTTGTGATAAATTTTTCGACTCTGACACATGGTACGGATTTGAGAACCATCGCAAATACCTTCTTTCAGTGTAGCGTCACTTATTTCCGGAAACTTCTATCCTAAATATCCAAAACAGTCGCCATCTTTGTTCAAAGCTTTAACGAACTGTTTCATGAGATATGTAGAAGTGAAAGCTAAGTATTTAAAGCATCAGTAAGGGTTTGCGGGTGACGTTCTTCAACTTTGGATGGAAATATGTTCTTCCTTGACGATATTTTCTGTTCAAAGTGATTCTTTCTGTCTGTACCATCCCACAGACATAAGGAACAGGGATGAAAAATGAATTTGGACCTCCTCTGGTTTGGAAAATACAATTTTCTGTGTTTTCTGTATTTAAGGGTGGTTTTTTGCAATTTAAAAGAATATTCAAAATACGTAAGAATACATAGAAAAGATCACTGTTCTTTTTTTATGTGCCTGTATTATCATTACACAATGGTGATCTTTTACGGATTCGATACTAAATTTTTACATAGTTTTCGTTTTACACACACATAATTTCCCATTTGCTATAGTTTTTTAATATTCTTATTTAGTTTATATTATTTTTTTCACATAATTTACTACCGACACAGATTTTATCAAGTGATTCGGTGACGTGTGTGACTTACGCGTAAAAATAGACTAAATTGTAGTTTGTTTTTCAAAATCTTGAATGCAACGAATGCTTGTTTTGTGTCTGTTCAGGCGAGTGAGACCAAAATAAAACCGTGCAAATTGTTGCCGTGAAGAAACGCGAGCCGTTCGAGTTTTTTACTTACTGGGCCGGTTTTAGTATAGTTTATGACATTCACGTTTTCATTTTCATATTTAATCACTGATATTTTGTAAATATAATCACGGAAAAAATTTTTCACGAACCTGTAAAAAAAATTAATAACGATAATAATACACGTGCAATTAATTGTAGTAATGTTCGGAATCTCATCCTCTACAATCTCCCAAATATTTAAAACGTCGTTTTGTAACACCTTGTATTTATTTTTCAAGTCTTTAGTATAGACTCAATTAGGAGTGCAAGCAAGTTTGTGGGTCTTATTAGTGACCTCTTATGGTTTTCCAATATTTCTGGAGCCGGCCCTGCCCGCCCAATCTGAATATGAATATAAACCCTCGTCCGGAGATAGACGCATAAATCTGTAACGTCGTACACCGCTAAATCCATTTGCTGCCGCGGTTCGCCCACGGCATGAGCTGAAATTTTATAAACAGGCGTTCTGCAGCCGTTCAGATTCGGCCTTTGATAAACGATCATCCCCTCTATGCGGTTTACCGTCAATTTGGAATGATAAATAATTCGGCGACAGATTAAGCGTTAGGGGAGGAGTTTGTGGCAGCGACAATATGATTTATTGCAAGCCGTGGTAGTAAAACCAAAACTGTATTTTGAATGCTTCGATTTGTTTTCGAATTACTGAAGTTTTACTAAAGTTCCAATGCAAGGAACATTTTCTGTTAGTCATGTAAAAAAGGAACTAGGCTTATAAAAGGTATAAATAATTATTACTTTGATCACTAATTAGCAATAATTTTTAAAAAGTGTTGAAGAATGTTACGTTTCACCTTGATAATAAAACTTTTAGTTTCTGTTATCGCAACTTTTATAACTAAATCAGGTATATAGAGATTCAAAATTCGCCTATCTTTCCAATCGCTGGCAAAGTCAATGGAGATGATCATTTGGAATATTAAATTGTCACCGATGTTTCCAAATTTTCCACCGTTGCCTCCGATTCCACTCAAACTCTCCAATCACAGCGCTGAATCTGCTAGAAGATGAAGCCAATCCATGGTACTATAACTAGAAATAGTATCATGTGATCGCTCCATCCATAACGGCTTGTCCTCATCCTTGACGACGACGCCATTTGCGCCTCGAAGCCGAATATTAGGTCTAAATTTGGAAGGAACGCCAGAGACCAAATCGAAATGTGAATGAACGTCAACTATGGGCATATGCAGTACTTTAAGCGGAGATTAATGCCCGCCCAGAGTGTGTACTCGACATTTATACGATTATGTCAGTAGCTCTCGAATAAATTACTCTTCGTATTGTATAATTCTGCATCTAATATACATGCAGATTATTATTTATCTGCCCAAAAATGACTTTTTTAAAATAAATAAAATTTGTATATAAAAGTTTTACAAATCCGAGTTAGAACACTATAAAAGGCATTATTCGAGCCTTCCTGCTCAAGAAGCTCTTTAGGCTTTCCCATAAAGATCCTCCTATGTAATATGTGAGCCCATACAGATACAAATTAGCTCTATAGCTATCACACACCCGATTTCATACGAAACGTAGTGCACAAGCATACGCTTGCATGTTCTAAACAGGGACCTCAGTCCTAAAAAACTGTTGCTAGCCACACTAAGAAATTATAAAGTCATAGAACCCGCAGTGTTGTTGAAACCCTAAGATTTTGTAGAATCGGTAAAATATTAAACAGAGTAAGTCAAAACATTCTGTTAGAACTTTTAAGGGTCAGTTGAAACCCGAACTTGAACTTAAAATCAGTGTTAATCCCAGTGACTTAGAACAAATTAGAGCGGGAACATTATTTCGGAAGCAATAGAATTCAGTAATGGCAGACGAACGTAGGTCTCCAGGCCATTCATCGGAATCTACCCTCACGGGGTTAGTCAAGATGGAGGCTGACGAATCAATGGAATATCCCCTTATCTGCGAGCTGGTACTCATTCTCCCGACGCAAATGATCAAGCAGTACCCAGTTCAACTCGTTTTGTCCAACTCCATTCAGATGCTGAAAGAAGAGGTGACAGGCTACCATCGGTGCCTCATAGACTCACGCGACTCAGCCTGATGCGTGACCTAACGTGAGTACAGCGGCAACTCAACCGATGGCGGCAGCCAATAACGTTGTTCCACGAAAGTATCTAGCGCATAATGCGTTCGGCATTAAATAGGGAATAAGGAGTCAGAACAAGATAAAGAATACTACTACTACTGTCCTGACCCGAAAATACATTTTTGCAAAGAAGCAATTAAGGAGCAAAAAATTGCCAGATCTACGGAACGTTTTTCTTTAACGTTTCCTTATAATGCTGGGGCCACACTTAGTCTAATGCCGTTAATTATCGCACTATCTTGCATTAAACGTAGGTGACGACTTAGCCGCTAATTTATCATCGTCATTATTAATGGCGTTAGACGTTAGGCGATAATGCTGTGTCACACTAACGCCTAATACCGTTAATTATCGCACTACTTGTATCTTGCATTAAAGGTAGGTGTATCCACGACTTGGCCGCTAATTTATCATCGTCATTATTAATGACGTTAGCCGTTAGGCGATAATGTTGGGTCTCACTAACGCCTAATGCCGTTAATTATCGCACTATCTGGCATTAAATGTAGGTGTAACCACGATTTAGCCGCTAATTTATCATCGTCATTATTAATGGCGTTAGCCGTTAGGCGATAATGTTGGGTCACACTAACGCCTAATGCCGTTAATTATCGCACTATCTGGCATTAAATGTAGGTGTAAACACGATTTAGCCGCTAATTTACCAACGTCATTATTAATGGCGTTAGCCGATAGTCGATAATGTTGGGTCACACTAACGCCTAATGCCGTTAATTATCGCACTATCTCACATTAAACGTAGGTGTAACCACGACTTATACGCTAATTTATCATCGTCATTATTAATAGCGTTAGACGTTAGGCGATAATGCTGGGTCACACTAACGCCTAATGCCGTTAATTATCGCACTATCTTGCATTAAACGTAGGTGTAACCACGACTTAGCCGCTAATTTATCATCGTCATTATTAATGGTGTGGTCTTTTTTGACACATCAAAGCTATTTGCGCGTCATTTACCGCATTGATCGCATTGTCTATTGCAACGCATAAGAGCTTCGAGCATGGTTTAATACGGTGGCATAAAAATGGAGAGGTCTAACGAAAAAAGAATAGAGTTTTTAGAAGTGTTTCAAACGGATAAAATAATTGACAGTCATCTCAATCTCCAGAATGAAATTATTTTATCAAATAACGCATTATTTGTTGAATATACATCAAACACAAGTGTAGCTATTCACTTTACCGAATAATTTAATCTATTATATTGAACGCAATAAATCATCGCGATAATGCACGTTACACGTTAAGGTAGTGTGGCCCCAGCATTACGTTTAGGCGTTAAAATTAATTATTTGTTAGAAAACGAAGGATCCGCTTATAGTAATGGCAACTTGAGTCCTTGATTTTTGTGCGGGACATCAAACGCTTTTTAAGCGCTCCAGTTGATTTTTAATATCCATGGTCTCGGGAGGAATCGTCTCAATTGTCAGCTATCTCTAACTACTGCTTTCCAAACTGGTATTATTTAAAGTGACAAATTTTTAAATTAATAGTATGTCTACTTTTAAAAAGTTGCATTGGAATAAAAATTGTTCTGTTTTTTTATCTTTTTTTAATAGGAAATGTGCAACCGGGAAAATCTAATTTCCAGCCTTAAGCATGTACCTACCATTATCTTCTTTATTTGATGTACGTAAGTACATCGTAAGGTTTATGTGTCATCAAAAAAATGACCCTCTAAATCCGAACCCTCGAGCGGCAATAAACCGAAATTTTCAGTACGGCTACTAATCACATAACAAGGGCGTTCTGGACCATAAATTATTTGGCGCAGAAAAACGACATTTTCCATATAATTTCCCATATATCCTTTTTTTATCCCCGCGCAATAAACTACTACTGAAACGTTTCACTCCCTCTGGCTACTACGTAAATCAGAGCCAACATTTTTTAGTGCTTTTTTACGAGGATTAATCTAGCTGCTGGCATAAACCAGACGATGTATAACAAATGAGGTTCGCGAAATGTTTGTTTCGCCAGCGCTTTATTACGACTTACTGAAACGACTGACAGGAAAAATCGTTTTAGATGTAATTTTTATCTCGAGAAATTTACATATTAAATTATTACTCGCTTCCAAATATACATATCGAGGGTTTCCTGCCAGAAGGGCGTATCAACCTATGTACATACAACCTTCTGCCAGGTTAATCGAGGTAATAATTGTTCATACGAAAGAAAAGTATTGCGTGGCGCTGTTATTGGTGTGGTAGATACGACCTGTCGCGACAAACTTGGGTATCAAAGTTAGCTCATAAACCCAAAATGGCACTTTTTGTGGATATGTCCTTTTGGCAGGAAACCCTCGATATATACCATGACATTTAACAAATACCATATGTAGTTTATTATTTTCTATAGTGTCTTTTATACTTATTATATTTTTTATATATATTCGTTTCGCTCGTGTTTTTAACCAAACCAAGCTTTGATATTAATGATTTTCCGTTGACTAATACTGATAATACTTACGTAAAATTTCTGGGTTTATATTTAGACGAAAACCTCAATTGGAAATATCACTGTCAAAGTCTAATATCTAAATTGTCATCTATTACCTATTTGTTTCGAAATATCAGAACAGTTCTTCATATAGAACACCTTCTTTGTCTGTATTACGCCCAGGTTGAGTCTCGACTGAGGTATGGTGTCTGTTTTTGGGGCAATTCGGTATTAGCCTCAAATGTTTTAATTGCACAGAAGCGAATTTTAAGGTGTATGGTAGGAGTTCCCAGTCATTACTCGTGTAAGGATATTTTTAAAAATTTTAAAATTCTACCTTTACCATGTCTGTTCATATTTGAGATCTGCTTATATGTATTCAAAAATAAAAGTAAATTTGTTTTAAGTGATGCACTCCTCAAGTATAATACAAGACACAATACGAATTTACATGTTCCATTCGCTAGAATTAGAATAACGTCCAACTCTCCCGACTGTTTAGGTCCTAGGCTATTTAATAAGTTACCTAACCAATTAAAATTGCTGAAAAGTGAATATTTGTTTAGGAAAGCTTTAAAGCAGTTTTTATTGGAAAAATGTTTTTATTCCATATTGGAATTTTTACCGACTTTNTTTTTTATACATGTTCACTTCGGAAGAACTGTACATATTTCACATAATATATGTACACACCGTGTGAAACATACAACTGGGTCTTATAGATTTTAACTAAAACTATCTGCAAATAATTGATACATTTTTGTTCGAGGAATGTTTGGCGAGAGATTGTATCATCTGCAGCAGGCTTTAGCAGAGGCGCCCCACTTGTTAGAACTAAAACCATCGTCATTATTACACAAATATAGCAGAAACAGATAACTAAATTCAAATTTCTATTAAGATTTGATGTAGTAAATGTTTAGTTATCATTATTTTAATAGTTTAGTCCAAAAACCAATGCCTAACACAAACCCAAAATATACTAAAATTGCTAATCTCGCGGCTTTCAGAAATCATCGGGTAAGATGGGCATCTGAAATCCTCATTTGTGGGTCTGAAGGCTTCAGTATTCGGCACCAAATAGCTGCATCTCGAGCAGCCCAGAGTTTAGTCGAAGAGAATATACCAAATAAGAGATTTCACTAAACACTAATTTCATTTTCCAAGTTTCATTTTTTGCTCGGTATTTTCATGTGCCCTCCGCATGCGCAGTAGTTTACAATTCATTCATTAAAACAAGATTACGTTATATCATCTTTAATGCAGAGCAGGCCTCGCCCGTTTTAAAATTGTTATTAATGAAATCCAATTAATATAACATATTTACTTATTATGCAGATAAAAGATCCTAAAAGTCGTCCGTTAGTATTTTAGGATCTTTAGGATAGCATTTCTACCGATTCCTACACAATGACGATAAGACGAATGAATAACCTAACTCGACTTTATAAACAACTCAGCACCTGTTCACCAGCGAAACGAAGTGTGTTCGTGTGGTTTGTCGTTTACTCGTTGGCTAAACCATATCTGGCACCATAGATACAACTGATCTCAGAAACTCAAATATGTTCTATTTCACTCACAGTTGTAGAGAAAGAAAATGTGGCAAAGGTGATTCATAAAATCATTAGTCCAATTAAATACGCCTTTAAATCGAAATTTTGGTCAACTTGCCTGAATTTTTGATATGAGTTAGTTTGAGGTATATTATAACAATAAGTGACAGTAATTTTTTGTTCAACCCCCGGCCAAGGGTGAAAAAAGATAAAACAAAGGGGTTTTTCAAGATAACTCAAAAGGGGTAAAGGCTAGAAAAATAAGTTTCTCATAAAAGTTGTAAAGCGTACAATTCTACATAAAAATGGCCACTTGACTTTTTCTTGTACTATTAATATTAACAGAGTTAGGGAGGCTAGAAGTTAAGGAAAGATTTCAGAAATTTAAAAAAATCGTAAGCAGAAAAACGAATGAATTTTGCATTTTTTTTCAATCTACTCTAAAAAATGTAAAGTGACACGTATTTTTTTATCGGCGGAAAAACATTTTTACGGGGTGAAGTACACCCTCAAAGTTCGCCCCCAAAACAGGTTTTTCAAAATTTCTGGGGTTCTAATCAATATTTTGAAATGAAACAAAATGGAAATTACATATGTTAAAAAACAAATATTTCGCAAGTGATTCCGTGTTTAGGGGTTGCTACCCTTATTTTTTATTTCAGAAAAACTATATTTTTTATTTATAAAAAATCATATTTACCTACTCAAAAAAATTTAAAAATATGATTTATGTAAACAAATTGACAAAATTAAATTGACCTGTTTCGAGGTTTTCGTTAAAATCTCTGTTTAGGGGGGTGAACAACAAATTTGAAATTGTTATAACTTTCTTATTAAAAATTAAAAAATATATCGATTTCTCTGAAAAGAAAGGTTACATTTTTTAAAGTAGATCGAAAAAAAAAATTACAAAATTCATTCATTTTTCTGCTTATCATTTTTTTAAATTTGTGAAATCTTCCCTTAAATTCTAGCCTCCCTAACTCTGTTAATTTTAATAGTACAAGAAAAAGTCAAGTGGCCATTTTTATGTAGAATTGTACGCTTTACAACTTTTATGAGAAACTTATTTTTCTAGCCCTTACCCCTTTCTTTGTTTTATTTTTTTCACCCTTGGCCGGGGGTTGAACAAAAAATTACTGTCACTTATTGTTATAACATTCCTCAAACTAACTCATATTAAAAATTCAGGCAAGTTGACCAAAATTTCGATTTAAAGGCTTATTTAATTGGACTATAAGGGTTTCATAACGACATTATGCAAAAAATCCGTTATTCATGTTGATTTAAAAGTACATCTTTCAAAAAGTCAATTATTATCAAATCAGGTCATCGAGTTGGATTTGTATAAGCCTAAAACTATGAATACGAGGTTTGATCAAACAGTAACGGGAATTGTTAATTTTCTCAGAAGGTATTTATTTAATCTTCAATTTTTATCCCATTCCCTTCAAAGTTGTCCCCCTGAGATGTTGTACACTTATGCCAATGTAGTTTCCAGTTTGAGAAACACTGGTGGAACGCCTCTTTAGGTATCGTCTTGCCTTTATCTCATCGATTGTTGGTAAACGTTGTCCTTTGGGCATCCATTTGATTTTGGGAAATAGAAAAAAGTCACAGGAGTCATGTCCGGAGAATAGGGTGATTGCGGCATCACAACGGAGTTGTATTTCGCCAAGAACTGTTCGATAAGCAAAGTGATATTGCGCCAGTGCGTTCTCGTGGTGCAAAATCCACGTGTTGTACGACTGTACGACTGGGCAGTAAAAATTCATGAAGAACTGTTCCATTGTAGTCGAAGAAAATGGTAAGAAGGACCTTCGTGTTTGACCAGATCTCGAATCATATTCGATGTGTTTTCTTAGCTCCTGAAAATATTTGTACCATTGATAGATTCGTGACCGGAAAATAGTATGGTCGCCAAAGGCTTTTTTTAATATTTTGAACACTTTTAACATAAACTATTTGATCCGACATTTCGCCACACAAAAATCGCAAAAAAACGCTTATTCATTCGCTCGTTGAACACAAATAAAGTGTGGCAGTTGCCTAAAGATTGACAGGTACGTAACTGACAGTGCTGCCAATACACAAAAAAACTCAACTCTATAGACAAGATACGACACGTGCAATTTGGATTTCTGTTACTTTTTTATCAAACCTTGTGTATTAAACGCTAGCTAAATGGGTTTAGCCAAAATCCTTGGGTTTTGGCACGTTTCCACTTGTGAATTGCAGGACAACCACATTTCCTTGCCTAAACAGTTATTAATAATAAAAAACCTTTCCATCGACGCACAGCAGCGCGATATAGGGGAACAGAGTAAGAGTAAATAGACCCATTTCTATAAGGCAACTGTTCTGTTGCACTGTAGATAAATAAGATTTTAAGTTAGGGAAATAATATAAGGAGTTAAGGGTAGCATCGTCTGAGTCGACGGTCGGTAATAAAATTCTATCTCTTGTATAAGTGTATTAACGTTTTAAGACGGCTCTGTAATCCCTCGAAATATAAAATTACTGTGGAGGAGATTTTTATTGTCGTTTCAATGAAATCCGCGGCATTATTACAACTTTCCTGTCGCAAGTCCTAACAAAGAACAATAATTCAAATAAAAGATACATTAAATGTCCTTTGGAGGAGTTGCTTTCCATAATATTTTTCCGTAAAACCTTGGTTCAATAAATGACATTAGAATGTTTTAATACTTTTTCCTGTAAGGATGTGCCTATCATCGTTTGTTTCTAAGATACAAGGTCAAACATTATTTTCTAAATGAAATTTTAGCCGTATTGTATTTGTACAGGGTGTTAATGACAATGAAAATAATCAAGCTTTGCCCTATAAAAATTTTTGATAGGACGCTTCCTTACAGAGATACAGGGTGTTATAAGTTTCAAATATTTATATTGTATTTCCTGTAACTTCACTGGCATAAAAGATTGAGTGATAAAATTTGAGGGATCACATTTTTTTTAGTTGGGACTATTTTTTCATGGGTAACTTATTCCAAAATACACTCCAGTGGCGTAGTTATTGGGGGAGTAGGCAACATTTAAAAAAAAAATTCGTACGCCACTGGTTTTTTAAATAATTTTAAATGTTTTTAAAATGTACAATCAGTTGGTGGCAATAGAGTAAAGTATTCGTAAATTTTACTTAATTAAATAAGAAGATACATAAGTGCCTACGTTGCCATTTACCGTTTTCTATTGATTCCTAAATGTGTAACAATAAATTCAATACCTAATATTTTTGAGATATTTCAAAACACTATACAAAGCCACTATTTTGTGTGTTGCAAACAGTTTCTTATTTTTCATACAACTAAAAACAGATTTTAATAAAAGAATATGGTATTCAATTTATTTCAACCGTAAAATACATAACAGTACCGTAGGTGGCAAGTTGTTGCTAGGAAACAGTCATAATTTTGAAACTGTCACACATTTTTGTCGCGTTTCTTTGCTAGTTACGGTCCGTCATACAAATACTGAATTAGCAGATATACATTTTTAATTTCCCAAATATCTAAAGACCAGTAAATTTTACGAATACTTTACAAGAATACTTTATTGATTGTACATTTTAAAAACATTTAAAATTATTTAAAAAACAGTGGCGTACGATTTTTTTTCAAAAAAGGTCCCCTATTCCCCCAATAACTACGCCACTGGAGTGTATTTTGGAATAAGTTATCCATAAAAAAAATAGTCCCTACTAAAAAAATGTCATCCCCCAAATTTTATCACTAAATATTTGAAACTTTTAACACCCTGTATCTCCGTAGGGCGTCCTGTCAAAAAATTGTATAGAGCAAAACTTGATTATTTTCATGGGGGTAGAATACGCCATTAACGTTTGGTAAAACTTATCATTAACACCCTGTATAATTTTACAATTTACAAATTGATCAAGAGATAACTTCACTATGGAATAGGAGCTTTCTTATTTTCTTTCTGTTATTTTACGTTTAATAAATGAAATACCGGAATTATTTACATTTTTAATTTTGTATCGTAAATCAAGCCGTTTTGTCAATTATCTGATGAAAACTGATTCATGGGCACTAACAACACTGATTACTAGGTCGCTATCTGCCAGTAGGTATAGAGAAATGGTTTGTGTTAGCAGTCTCTGAATAGCAGTGGCAAGATATAACATACATTATATAGGTACACAATCTTACATTTGCGACGAACCTTCTACGAAACACACGCGCTTTAGGATTCCATATAATTTACGGTTTAAAAAAAATTTTCCTCTTAAGAATAGTGTCACAAAAGCTTCTTTGCTGGGTTATTCTTGAAAAACAAATGGCAAATCATGTGGTTGATTAAATTTCGCGTCAAATGCGATCAAAGTCCGTCTAAACTTTTACAAATTCGATTTTTGAGTTTGCATGTTGATAGAAAATGAGACAGTGTAAATCGGACGATGAAGATGATGAATATATCCATTTCGCTCAGCTTCAAAATGGTGTCCCTGTTCGTCGAGCCGTTTTGTACCTGTGACTTTAAATCAATTCTAACATCTGAATGCCTGTTTGTTATGATATACGTTTAGCAAGCACGTAGTACGAGGCGAAAGTGGTTAAAACGAAATTTCTGTAGTGAAACATAAATTAGGTCTTTCTCGCAGCTCCAGGATAACCATAAAAATGATGTATAGTGTGCAGCCACATGGCACGTAAATACATTTGGGAAATCTTAGGCATAGGAGCGATTTAAAATTGAATTTTATAACCCAGTTCTTCATAAATCGAAAATGATTTGAGAATAATAATTTGTATATAGTTTGCTTATGTACAAGGTGTCCTCCGTTATTTTTTTAAAGATAACTGAGGTGAAAATATGAGACAATAGAGGTCGACAAGAATGCCTAAGGTTTTTTGTATATGCCATATTTTTTTCGATATAGGTTTTAAGAAAATGCAGATGTCATCATTTTTGTTAAAGCAGTTATGATAAACATTTTTTATATTTAGATCAACTTTTTTACCTCGTGGTTGAATGATTTCCGAGCTAGTTGCCACGTCGTCGGTTTAGAACTCGTGACGTTTCGAGAGACATATCGCTCTCTTCTTCAGAAGTTACTCTGAAACTGGAGATTTACTAGTCCTATCACTATTTATATTTGACGTGGTCACTGGTCCATGATGTTCCGGTAGGTGACCTTGGATGACTGTCTTCCATATACCTGGCAGATCCACGCCACAGTCCCTGTTGTAATTGTTCGGATTTCTGGAAATTTCTAAAGCTTCTCTGTATAGTCGGGGCCAAAATCTTCTCTCTATCACTACCATGTTGGCTTCACTCAGATCCACTGTGTGTCCCGTGTCCGCCCCATGCTCTGCTACTGCCGATTTTTCCCAGTTGTTATTTTTGAGGTGACTTTTGTGTTCCTTTAACTTCATGTTGATGTGCCTTCCTGTTTGTCCTATGTAGACCTTTCCGCAAGAGCAAGGAATACTGTACACACCAGGGCCCTGGAGCTGGTCGTTGTTGCAGGTCTGTGGAAACGCTGCCGCCACCTTCCTTACAGTACTGAATACTGTGTTGATATTCCTCTTCTTCAAAAGACGCCCGATTTTATCTGTACAACATTTCACGTAAGGTAGATACGTCGTCGCTAAGTACTCTTGTTTCTCAATGGATGTATGTCTCCTCTTGATAGCTCGTTCTATATTTCTCGCCTTGTAGCCATTCCCTCTCAAAACCGTGCGTAGGTGTTCTAGTTCTTCGGCCAAGTGTCTTGGCTCGCTGATGATCTGCGCTCGATGAATCAAGGTATTTATACCTGTTTTTGGGCTGGGTGGTGGTGGGACTGTGCACTCAGATACTTGTCTATGTGAGTTGGCTTCCGATATACTCGATGTCCTAAAGTGCCATCTGGATTCCTCTCCACCAAAACATCCAAGAAGGGAATAGCGGCGTTTTTCTCTACTTCCATGGTAAACTGGATATCTGGATGTATCCCATTGATGTGATCCAGGAAATCCGCTACGGTGTTGCATTTTTACTTCATTTTAAAGATATCAAGCAAATTCAAACAAATTTTAAGGATGCATAATTTTGTTTATGACATAGTTTTCTTTTCCCTTACTTGTTGGGTATTTTGCCAACGGTGAAAAAATTTAAAAAATAATGATATAAACCTTTGCACCAAAAGGATTAATCAAGGATTGTTTTTGTGAAAATAATACTTTGCTTAACTCAGAAAGCCGTCAAATACAAAATACAAGAGTGAGGAATCATTTGAACTCACCATGACCTTGACATTGACCACAAGGTCAAAGTTGAGATCACATTCGGATGTAAAATTTTCTGCCGAATCCATTCCCAGGGTAAAAAATAGAGAGTCCCCTTTCAAATTATGCAGTTGACCTTCAATTGAACTTCAAGGTCACGGTTAAGGTCAAATGAGCAGACGCTTTCCCCCAATGAACTGAGCAACTTTTATGTAGCTCATTTTTGGATCGGAGACTCCACTGACGAGATATTCATATGTATCTATTAAAATGGAACACGTGGTATAGTGATGTCGTCTCTGTATTTTGTATTTGTCTGTTTTTTTCAGCGTGAAATTTATGATTAGGCAAAACTATTATCACAAAAATAACCCTTNTGAATTTTATAACCCAGTTCTTCATAAATCGAAAATGATTTGAGAATAATAAATTGTATATACTTTGCTTATGTACAAGGTGTCCCGAAGATAACACTGCTATTTTTTCAAAAGATAATTGAGGTGAAAATTTTACACATTTTAAGCTAGTTACACACTGTAATTTCGACAGTTGCCCATGGCAACCTTCAAATTTTTCGGAATTTTTTTCCTCCTGCCCTAGGCAAACAAAATTAATAAGTGGAAATTTTTTTTGACAGCTATCATATGGTTCAAAAATCAGTACCTATCCAGAATTTTGCTTTGTAATGTTTTTATTTATTTTAAAATAATAAATAGATACAAATAATTATTTACCAAATATTTGTTCCGAGATTTCTTCTATTAACGCTAAATGTTTTTGAAATTCTGGCTGGAACTCTTCTCTTCGCAACGGAGAGTAACGAGGAGCATAATTATTACCCTTATCTTTCATTTCCATCAAATGTCTGTGTTTCATAGAATATATTATGTAATAATTTGATGAAATTTTGTTCTGCGGAACCCTGGTTTAACGTAAAAAAGATGGGATATCTTCCTTCAAAATCTTTTGATAAATAGCTGCGAAAATATTTTCTTGTTGCGGACTGATTCCAGTTTTTTTCAGTAAATATGGCAAATACTTTAAATTTTTATGAGACGAATGCCCCCTATTTTGGTGCAAGAATTACATATACAATAAGGTTTTAAATTAATTTTTTGGTTGTTCACTGCCATGATTTAATTGTAAACAATTAGAAGCTAGAGAAAATGACCGTCAACGTGACGTATAGCGAAGATGATTTTGACATCACAAGTCTAAGCCTACTTGATTGCAGTTATGATTTTTTAAGAATCATTGATATATTGCCATAGACGTCGGTTTTCCACAAAAAGTTACTTTCCTTCTATTTTAATAATACTAAATGAATTATACTGCAAACATAAATAAATTCAATTCAAAAATTAAAAGCCTTTTTTATTACTAAGGTGCTGTTTTTTATGTTTAATAAGGATCATTAATAAACTGTCATAGACATCGCATTTCTACAAAAACTTGCTTTCCTCCTATTTTAGTAATACTAAGTGAATTGTACTGCAAAGATAAAATATCTGAATTTAAAAATTAATTGCCTTTTTTATTACTAAAGTGCAAGGAATGTTTTATTTTTATTTTAATAAGAATCATTGATAAACTGCCATAGACATCGCTTTTCTACAAAAACTTACTTTCCTTCTATTTTAGTAATACTAAGTGAATCGTATTGCAAAGGTAAATATTTGAATTCAAAAATTAAATGTCTCATTTATTACTAAAGTGAAAGGAACGTGTTGTTTTTATGTTTTTGGAATTTTCATTTCCAAAACGAGCCATTTTTAATTAAAAAAACGCGTGAAATGCAATTAAGTTATGTGACATTTAATAAGAAAAAAATTTGTCATGCACCACAAAACAATGTCTACCTATCAAGCCAACTTTATTTTGGCGAACTAAGTTTCAAAATGAAACATGTCAAATTTTTAAAATAAATTTTGGTTGTAAAATTTTCTTACCGAATCCCCCACGTCCTTGAAACGTCAGGAAATTTTTCCTCAATCAAATGTTCAAAAAATGCATTCCTTCAGAAAAATTTTCGGAATTAATTCAAGCACTAGGGAGATTATAAGTGAAAATTTGAGACAATAGAGATCAATAAGAATGCCTGAGGTTCTTTGTATCTGCCACATTTTTTTCGACATAGGTTTTAAGAAAATGCAGATGTTTTTCGAAACGTCAAAGATTGTTTTGTAAAAAAAGTATTGTTTATCGTTATAATGAATGCATCGTTATAGGTAAATGAATTTCAATTTTCTATTGCTGTTGTGCATTATGGACGGCAATTTTTTTAGGGGCATTCTAGTCAAAATAAATTTCAACATTTATGCTAAAGCAGCTATGATAAAAATGTTTTATATTTATTGTTAGATCAACTTTTTTAATTCATTTTAAATATATTAAACAAATTCAAATAATGTTTAATACCAGATTTTTAGGATGCATAATTTTGTTTGTGACATAGTTTTCTTTTCCCTTATTTGTTGGGTATTTTGTCATCGGCGAAAAAAATTAAAAAATTGTGAAATAAACCTTTGAATCAAAAGGATCAGTCAAGGATCGTTTTTGTGAAAATAATAATTTGCTTAACTCAAAATGCCGTTAAATACAAAATACAAGAGTGAGGAATCATTTGAACTCGCCGTGACCTTTACATTGACCGCAAGGTCAAAGTTGAGATCACATCCGGATGTAAAATTTTCTGCCGAATCCATTCCCAGTGTAAAAAATAAAGGGTCCCATTTAAAATTATGCAGTTGACCTTCAATTGACCGTCAAGGTCACGGTTAAGGTCAAATGAGCAATCGCTTTCCCTCAATTTACTGAGCAACTTTTATGTAGGTCATTTTTGGATCGGAGGCTTCACTGACGAGATATTCACGTGTATCTATTAAAATGGAACACGTGGTATAGTGATGTCGTCTCTGTATTTTGTAGTTGTCTGTTTTTTTCAGCGTGAAATTTATGATTAGGCAAAACTATTATCACAAAAATAACCCTTAACCGATCATTTCGGTGTAAGCGTTTATTGGATTAATTTTTAAATTTTTTCACAGGTGGTGGATTATCCATCCATTAAATAAGGAAAAAAAACTTAGTATAGTAGCAATGTGTTTTTCTATCTATTATATTTAGACATCCTATTTTTCATTTTTTTTATGTCTAATTGTAATTAATGCAAAAACACATACCTAATTATTTAAATTTTTGAATAATTTAATCGTACAAAGAAATACAGTCCGTACAATATTTGTTGACAATTCCAAGAACTACTGTAACAATTTACCACGACAGGGCGTGCCTTGAAATTTTCCGCCAATGTCTTTCTACCTCGGATGTCGAATGCGGTTAATTCCAGGAAAGTGACGGGGTCTTCTTGGAATTCTATCTCAACAAATATCGTACGGACTGTATATAGTATTTTTGTTGTTCTATCATCGCCCTTGACATAGAGCAGGGATGCACATACCGCGGCCCGCCAACGAATTTTAAAAGTATTCTACTCGCCGCGCTCCGGTCCAAGCATATTATTACGAGACTAGAAATCTGTCGCATCAACTAGATTACAGATTCGCGAAACACGTCGATCCCCGAACAAAGTGGATGGTTCTCGATGTTTGGTAACTCGTATAAATACGACGCATCGCCGGCTACCGGGGCAGTTAAGTTTTGACTACGGATAAGCGAACGTTATACTGTTTGAGAACTGTAATCTGTGACGAGTAAATATTTCGTCGTTCGAACTTGGCTTTTACCGACTGTAACATATAATATTAATTTTGATATGGATAAACCAGGCCCCAGTAAGAAACGTAGTCGTAAGGTTGAAGATGAAAATCGACAGTTTCATGATATTTGGACCGAAAAATACTTTTTTATTTCATCGCATAACAAAATTGTCTGTTTAATATGCAAGAGTAGTGTTTCTATTCCGAAGGAATATAATGTGAAAAGGCACTATGAAACCCAGCATCCAACTTTTACCAAATTAACTGGCGAAAATCGAACGCAAAGAATTTCCACTTTACAACGGGAACTAATAGGCCAGCAATCTATGTTTACAAAACCAATTCAAGATGCTGAAACAGCCACTGAAGTTAGCTTTGAAATATCTCGAATAATAGCGAAAACTTGTCGGCCTTTTAAAGATGGTGAGTTTGTTAAGCAATGTTTGGATATCGCCGCAAAAAAAATTTGTCCGGAAAATGTAAAGAAGTTTGAAAAAATTCAGTTAAATCGGATGACTGTTCAAAGAAGAATTACCGCATTAGCAGATAATATAGAAGAGCAATTAGCTACGAAATCGAGAAGTTTTGAGTATTTTTCTATAGCGCTCGACGAATCTACAGATATAAGTTCAACTGCTCAACTATTAATATTTTTACGAGGTGTAACGCAAAATTTTGAAGTGAGTGAAGAACTGATTGGTATGAGTTCTTTGACAAGTCAAACCAGGGGAAGTGACATGCTCAAAGCTCTTCTAGAAAAATGTTCTATAATGGATTTGGATTTAACGAAAATATCTGGAATTACAACTGACGGAGCACCTTCAATGGTTGGAAGTACATCTGGGATAGTAACTCTGTTAAAAACATATTTACAAACTAAAAACATAAATACCAAGGAATTAATGCAGTTTCATTGTATTATACATCAAGAGGCCCTCTGTTCAAAATTATTGGGATTTGAAAATGTTATGAAAGTTGTAGTACCTACCGTAAACTTTATAAAATCACGAGGTCTCAATCACCGACAATTCAAACAATTTCTCGAGGATATTGAAAGCGAATATGGTGATCTCCTGTTTTACACTGAAGTAAGGTGGCTAAGTCGTGGGTTGACACTACAGCGATTTCTTAACTTGATTGAAGAAATCCAACTATTTCTGGCGGAAAAGAAAAACGACGTCCCCGAACTCGACAACCCTGATTGGCTGTGTGACTTAGCGTTTCTTGTAGACATCACAAATCACTTGAATGTCTTAAATACGCGACTCCAAGGCAAAGATCAATTGATTTCGCAGCTATACTCTCATGTTTCGTCCTTTCAATGCAAATTGAGTCTTTTCAGGACACAAATCAATTCAGCCAATTACGGCCATTTTCCGAACTACAAAAAAATTATGGAGAAGTTCAATAAAACTGACGTCAATTTCGCTCATGTTGAAAAAATTGATATTTTGATACAAGCTTTTGAAAATCGTTTTGTAGACTTCAAAAAAGTTAAACCGCTATTGGACATTTTCAGCAATCCTTTCAACATTTCACCCGAAAATGCGCCGGAATTAATGCAGCTGGAATTAATAGACATGCAAAATGATGATAATTTAAGAAACAAATTTAATGAAGGTAATTTACTCAACTTCTACCGTTGCGTTGATAAAAACGCTTATAAAGAGTTGCGAATAAATGCATTGAAATGCGCAAGCTTATTTGGATCGACGTATATTTGTGAACAAACGTTTTCAGTGATGAAACTTAACAAAACGAAAAACCGAAACCGTCTGGCAAATGAAAATTTGGAAGCAATTATACGTGTGGCTACAAGTAATGTGGAGCCAAATATAAAAAAACTTGTTAGTTCAATGCAATGTCATGCATCAAAATAATAAAACATGAAATATTACATTGTAATGATTACATAATTATTACAACAAACATTTTTGAAGGTTATTTTATTTTTATCATTGTATTTCATACTATTTAAAAATAAAAAATTTTGTGTTAATAAATATTGTTTGTAGTGGCCCGTCCTTGGCTTATATTTTTCCCGAGTGGCCCCTGTTCCCTATAAGTCTGTGCATCCCTGATATAGAGCAATAGGTAAAAGTACCTATTACCAAGAGATTTTTTGTTTCCAGACTTTACTTCTAGAAAAAAAATACGTTTTCAAACCACAGTATAAAAGTGTTGGTTGGATATGACATAACATGAATTTTTGACCAGCGAATATTAATACTTTTTACTGTATTGTATTATTAGTTTTATTTACTCTATTTTAAAGATGTTAAACTAATTCAAACAAATATAAACGTTTTTTCTAAAAAATCTTATCAGATGAAGTCAAACAATGTTCTTCGATACCAAAGTTCTAGGTACACATAATAAAGTAAAAAAAAAATACTAGTCTCTATTCAAATGTGACTGGGTAATAGAACATATCCAGTAGTCGTTGACTTCCAAATAAAGGTAAGTTGATCTAAGTCGTAATAATATTTAGTAGGAGTACATATTTAGCAAAAATATGAAGTTTTATTTTACAAACCCATTTTTCTCATAATGCATCTAAGAAATATAACTTTTTTACGCTAAATTAAATTGCGTTCGTTTTGGTAAAATCCACTAACAAAAAATATGACAAAACAATAGAACTGTCTTTATTTTCGGCTACCTCAAAAATAAATCTTAAAAACAAATGAGATGAGACAAATTATAACGGGCGGGGCAAAAGTCCCGCTACCATTTTGATTGCGCGCCATTTTGGTTTAGCTTTAACCATTGTGTTGTGTAGACGTCCAAATTTTATATTGGATAAATATACGCCACAAAAACGAGCAGAAATAGTGATAATATTTATTGAAAATAATCGTTCCATTATTGCCACTCGGCGGAAATTGCGTCAAAAATATCCTAATCGTCCAGTGCCTCACAAAACCACAATGTATCGTTTACATGCGAATTTTCGACAGTACGGTACGACAGCGGACAGGCCTCGTTCTGGAAGACAACGGACGTCGCGTAACGCTGAAAATGTAGCTCTGGTGCGCGATAGTGTTGCAGGGTCCCCAGAAACATCAATTCGGAGACGTGGTTCCCAGTTACACATTTCTGCACGCAGTTTAAGGCGAATTTTGAAAGCTGATTTGAAAATGTTCCCGTTCAAAATTCAATTAGTCCAGAAATTGCTACCGAGAGATCCTGATCAACGAGTTAAGTACATTAATGCAATCCTAAGGCTGTCTGGTGAAATTGAAGATTTTTCGTCTAAATTGATAATGAGCGATGAAGCCCATTTTCTTCTCAGTGGCCACGTCAATACACAGAACAGTCGGTTTTGGGGAACACAGAATCCTCAATTAATTCATGAAACATCATTGCATCCACTAAAAACAACTGTATGGTGTGGTATTCATGCTGGAAACATCATTGGTCCCTATTTTTTTGAAAATGGCCAAAGTGTTGGAGTTACTGTTACTGTTGAACGGTACCAAGGAATGATTCGAAATTTTCTTGTGCCTGAAATGGAAGAGCAAGGACTAGAGGACATGTGGTTTCAGCAAGATGGGGCCACAGCACACACAGCTCGTTCAACAATTCAATTATTCAATGACGTTTTTCCACGAAGACTAATTTCGCGAAATGGCAATTTAGCATGGCCAGCCAGATCTCCGGATTTAACAGCATCAGACTTTTTCTTATGGGGTTTTTTAAAATCAAAAGTTTATGTGAATAAGCCCCAAACGATTCAACATCTTAAAGACAATATTCGTCACGAAACTGAAGAAATTCAGCCTGAGATGTTGCAGGATGTCATGAAAATGCCTAAAAAAGAGCCGAAAGTTGCCGTTTACCATTTAGCCGATATAATTTTCCAATTATAACGAAAAAAAAATGTAAAGACTAAATAAACTTTTTATGAAAACCGAACTTACTTGTCTTTTCTTTGAACAAAGTGATAGGCAATCAAAATGGTAGCGGGACTTTTGCCCCATCTGTTATTATGGCCAAAATGATGGAACAAAAATCATAATTTTTCCAGTAGAAATTTTAAAAAATCGCTGAAACAGGTCAATTAGTAAATAGAAATTGTCACTTTTCCGCAATATTTTCTATTTTTTGAGGCATGTTTGACAGACCTATAACATTACCGATATATTTTTTTTAATAGGACGCTCTATATTTTATAGTATAAATAGATAGCCCTTCTAAAGACGAATTCAGCGATATAAGGCTATACCTACTTTTTGTGATAGTTGTCAAAAAATGGAGAAATGAAATGAAAATAATTTAATACTATTTTTTATTTTATTACAGCAAATGTTCAAACTGGCCCCCATTAACCATTGCACAATGCCNTAACAAAACGAAAAACCGAAACCGTCTGGCAAATGAAAATTTGGAAGCAATTATACGTGTGGCTACAAGTAATGTGGAGCCAAATATAAAAAAAACTTGTTAGTTCAATGCAATGTCATGCATCAAAATAATAAAACATGATATATTACATTGTAATGATTACATAATTATTACAACAAACCTTTTTGTCAACAGGTCAATTAGTAAATAGAAATTGTCACTTTTCCGCAATATTTTCTATTTTTTGAGACATGTTTGACAGACCTATAACATTACCGATACATTTTTTTTAATAGGACGCTCTATATTTTATAGTATAAATAGATAGCCCTTCTAAAAACGAATTCAGCGATATAAGGTTATACCTACTTTTTGTGATAGTTGTCAAAAAATGGAGAAATGAAATGAAAACAATAATTTAATACTACTTTTTATTTTATTACAGTAAATGTTCAAACTGGCCCCCATTAACCATTACACGATGCCCAATTCGGTGTTCAAAGTTATCAATTACATTTTGAATAACATTTAGTGTTATGTTCGAACTTCTCTGGTACGATTTTTCAATCCCTCGATAGTGTCTGGTCTGTTCACATACACCTTGCTTCTTTGATAACCCTATAAAAAAAAATTTAGTGGGGTTAAGTCAGGGGAGCGTGGTGGCCATTCAAGCGGTTCTGTCTATCCATCGATTTGGGAAAACTTCGTTAAGGCAATTTGTTACATCGAGGCGAAAATGTGGAGGGGCACCATCTTGTTGGAACCAGACATCGTCAGCAGGCATATCGTGCTCATTAGGGTTAGGAAAAATTAATTCCAGAGCTGGAATCGGCTAAAAGCGCAAAAAATCCAAATAAATGTCGCTTGTCAAATTGCCCTCGAAGAAATAAGGTCGCAGTATGATGTTTGCTACTATTCCAGCCCAAAGATTCACTCTTTCCGGCCGTTGTGTATGTTTTTTTTGCATCTATTGCAGATTTTCTGGGCTCCAAAACCTAGTATTTTGCCTGTTCACGGTTCCGTTCAAGCAAAAAGTTGCTTCGTCAGTGAAAATTATGTGATTTTTTAAGTTGGGTTGTCTTTCAAATAAATTTCTAATTTCTTCGCAAAACTGTAATCTTCTGTCTGTGTCATCTGCCCTTAGTTCTTGTAAGACGTTAACTTTGTAACGATGCCACTTTTGAGACTTCAGAGTTCTGTAATCTGAGGACTTCGACGACTGAGCGTCACATTTTGACGGTCATTTTCGCTTACCGTTCTTCGCCTTCCTGATCCAGGTACATTTTTTATACTTCTGGTTTCTTCAAAGTTTTTGGAACTAAAAGGCTTCACTTATACCTAAGGTACTTTGGTGAATTTTGTGTTTATCGATGTGTTTTTTTTTAAAGTAAGTAGAAAAAGATTAATAGAGAGTAGGTATGTTTTTTAAAGTATAGAAGCGATTATGGTTGTTTGAAATAGTCGTCAGTACGACATAAAATGCATTTTTTTAATTTTTTATAACCTTATATCGCTGAATTCGCCTTTATACTATAAAATATTTAGCGTCCTATTAAAAAAAATGTCGGTAATGTTCGAGGTAATGTTATAGGTCTGTCAAATATGGCTCAAAAAATAGAAACAGCAGAAAAGTGACAATTTCTATTTACTAATTGACTTGTTTCAGCGATTTTTTTAAATCTGGACTGGAAAAAAATATCAATTTTGTTGCATCATTTTGGGACACGGTGTATATTCTGGAGTTTCGAGAGGTAACTTGATCTAAGTCGGTTTATTTCCACTTAAGGAAATTTCCTTGTGGTATACGGCCCATTCTTCTTCATGTATATGTAAAACTTGTATTAAAATGCGCTGCGAGAAAATTCCACGAAAACCAATAAAACAAGGCATAAACAACATTGACGAACTGTCGAGTTTGAAGTCATTGTTTTGTAGTTTCCCTGAAAACTTCTGAAGCATCTTCTAAATATAATTCTTAGTGCATTTTGCTCTTTGTATGTGTCATAGTAAATTCCTTGTACAAAATCATAATGCTTCCAAAACAAATATTTCAATTATTCAGTATATTAATTCATTTATTGCGACAGTTATTGCAAATAGCGATACTGGATGCTTGAAATGTGTATTATGTGACATCACTATACATGTGTAACGATTTGCTCGCAGTGGCGGAACCAGAATGTCTACATGAGTAGATTTAGTAAGAAAAGAATTAAGTGTTTTTATTGTTCAAACTTCCCGTGGTTATCCCGATTTTCAGTTTTTTTTATCAAGAACCGCTTTTACCCGAAAATACTTAAAGCTCAGCGAATAACTTCTGCACGACTGGGAAAGTAAATATTTTATTTTTTCCTGATGTGGATCATACCGCCCTTCATGAAACAATTATGAGAACTGTTTATTTTATCCTTGTATTCTTTTTCAGAGCCCGAGAAGATAAACAAGCTGGATCTCCCGATTGGTAGCGCGTCTCCCCCTGTCCTGTGGGGGTCGCGACGGAAAACAGGTAGGAATTTGCTTAAAAAAAAATGTTTATTAATGTTTTTTCTTGTCTCTATCACTTGGAACATAATTACTTTCGCATAATATTATATATTTTGATAAAAATGAACAAGGGGAAACAAAATATGAATTGGTTATTAAAAGGGCATTGCAGGGGGTCTCAAATAACACAGTCAACATTTAGTTTGAAAAAAAAACACCAGACTCTAGGTACCCAGGGGTTTTTGGGAGCGTTGATTCCGATGCCGAGGTCGGTTAAACTCTGTCACGTCAGTTTCAAGGTCATTTGAAAGTGAAACTAAGAAATGGTGGTTGAAAAGATCTGAAAAAATTCATACATTGGTTTTTTTGGATCACTGAGTCTGAATCTGATGTCTGTTGACCTCTATCACCTCGTGTTCAGGGTCGTTTGAAGGTTAAAGTAAGAATAGAAGGTGAAAACATTGGAAAACTTTTTACGAATGCCCACGTGTCTACTTTTGTCTATTTATCTGTCTGCTTTTTACCTGCACGCCTGTTTGTTTGCTTGTTAGTCTGTATTTATCGTCCGCCTGTATTTTCTCTCTGTCCATCTACCTGACATCCTGCCTTTCTACGTGCCTTTCTGCCGGTAATTTTGTCTTCTGCCCGACTAAATGGCTAAATGTTTCTATATGTCTGTTTTTCTGCCACCCTCTGTCTAAATGTCCACTGACAGTCTGTCTGCCTCCTTGTCAGTTTGTTTTCTTACCCTTCTGCCTACCATCCTCTCTCGGTTTTGCGTGATTGTACAAAAACTAGATTAAAGAAAAATCTTTTGAAAGCCTTCAACAATCAATTCGCTTCTCTCAACATAAGTGTATTAATCGAAATTCGGGCGAGAACGCTTATGTTGTTCCTGGAATGAACTTCGAATCGCTTTTCTTTTATGTGCTTTATTTATGTCTCTCTTTAGATTCCAGCAATAGTCTGTTAACATATTCTTCCCCCAGATACCTTTATATCTTTGTCCAAACTCAATCAGGTCCTGGTGCATTCTTTCTCATTGTTCTTCACTAAAAGCTCCCAGACTTTCTGGGAACCAATCATGAAGAAAATGAAGTTTCAGATTCATATGACATTTAGACAGTGTGGCAGAAAAGTAGACAGATGGAAACATTTAGTCATTTAGTCAGGCAGGAAGATAGACACAATTATCGAGAGAAAGGCAGGATGTCAGATGGATGGACAGAGAAAATAGAGGCGGGCGATAAATACAGACTAACAAACAAACAAATAGGTTTGCAGGTAAAAATACAGACAGATAAACAGCGCGAGCATGCGTAAAATTTTTTTCCAATTTTTTTCACCTCCTATTCTTACTTTAACCTTCAAACGACCTTGAGATCAACTGACATCAGATTCAGACTCAGCGACCTAAAAAACCTATGTATTAATTTTTTCAGATTTTTTCAAGCACTTTTTCTTAGTTTGACCTTCAAATGACCTTGAACTTGACGGAATAGACCTTAAACCCACCTCGGCATCGGAATCAGCGACCCCAAAAACCTCTAGGTACCTAGATAGAGTCCGGTGTTTTTTTTAACTAAATGTTGACCCGTATAATCATCTAGACATTTTGGTTATTTTTTCTATATATTTTCTATAAACTATGTATACAGAGTGTCCCACTTCAGGATTGAGCCCTATCATAAAGTTTCGGAGAAAACTTGTTGAATATTAAGAAACTAGTATACG
Source organism: Anoplophora glabripennis (assembly GCF_000390285.2). Lineage (NCBI taxonomy): Eukaryota > Metazoa > Arthropoda > Insecta > Coleoptera > Cerambycidae > Anoplophora > Anoplophora glabripennis. The sequence continues at coordinate 174,728 of NW_019416657.1, forward strand.
GATAACCTTGTATACCTTAAACGTCAAGGTCAAATAAAGGTCAACTTGTTTAATAGAACCCTCTATAGTTTGCAGGTCGTTTCGAATTCAAGAACATTTTTCTATGAACAACTCGACAAAAATTTGTAGCATGACAAATTAATGACAAATTAGATGGTGACCTTGGATTTGATTTAGCAGCTGCTTAGATGTCAATCTTCCGAATGGCTCTACCATCAAATTTAAATTATTACCCTAACACAGTGTTAAATTCCAGAATTGTTGTCAAGATCGCACTAGCGGATTCAGTTGAATATGTCTACTTATTACTTTTATATCCATTATTTTTTTGGGAAAAATGTGTTTGATCTTCAAATCACCTCGAATGATATCCTGGAATGAATTTTTGAACCTAGATTCCGACATAAAATAGTTGACCTTGTAACTGGTGATGAAGGTCAAATTCAATGTCACCAAAATATTGATTTATTTATACCCTACAACCTTATCTGCAACTTATTTAAAAATTTGACATGAGTAATATAATTTTTTCCTAAACGTGTTGCTTTAACCAAGTGTGCATAGATATTTTTAAAAAGTAGTACTTAATAGTTTTATACATGGTGTAACTTAAGTGGGATAAGTCGTTTTAGGGATAATGGTCCTTATTTCCTGGAATATTAATCTGAAATTATTTTTTTTTATCAAATAAATAGCCGAGTTAAGTTCGTTTTTCAAACTGCAACTAGATTCATGTTCACCCGGAAGTAAATCAACTGTTATTGAGCAAAACTACCATGAAATATAATTTAGTAAATGCAGAGTGCTTTTATATGACTTCAACGTGTTATCATATTTTTTGTCACAAAGCACCAAACGTTAAAAAATTCTATTGTTTTTAAAAAATAAATATTTTTTGCAAGATTTATTAAACATTTATAATATTGGTATGTAGATTCGTCACTAATTGTAAATCAAACTAATTTTTGTTAATTAATTACACAGGTCAACATTTGATCTAAGAATAATCACCGGACCTGACCAGGGTACTTATAGGTTTTTTGGATCGCTGATTCCGAATCCGAGATTGGCTAAGCTCCATCACGTCAGGTTCAAAGTCATTTGAGGGTCAAATGGCCAAAAATGGTCTAAAAAATCTGAAAAAATTCATACGTATGTTTTTGGGGTAGCCGACTTCAAAGCCGCTACTATTTTTACCATTCAAAGACATCTAAAGGTCGTATCAAGGTCATTTGGAGGTCAAATCGAGAAATATTGTCTAAAAAATCTGAGAAAATTTGTACGTTTTTTTTTGGAGTAGCTGATTTAAATCCGCTGTCAGTTTCACCCCTGAAGGATATATGAAGGTCATATGAAGGTCATATCAAGGTCATTTGAAGGTCTAATCGAGAAAATCGGTATAAAAAATCTGAAAAAATGTATACGTATATTTTTAGGGTTGCTGAGTTTAAATTCAATATTACTTTTACCGTTATGAACATCTGAAGGTCATTTAAAAATCATTAGAAGGTCAAACGAAGAAAAATTTGGATAAATTTATGTATATGTTTTTGAGTTTTCTGAGCTATACTGTGATGTAAAAACGTCTAAAGATCATTTTAATGTTATTTTTTAATCAGTCCAAGGTCAATTTAATGTTCATTTAAAAGATAAATTAAGATTTTCTTTTAAAAATGAAAGTGTATGTGTGTTTTTTGGAACCATTGGATTTCTTCTTATTTCATCCTGCAAGGTCACTTAAAGGAAATTTTGAGGTCAATATACAGATTCATGTATCTGTAGTACATTTATACATTCTGTAGTAGCATCCTGAATTGTATAATGTGTTACATAATGTGTTACATAGTTTAGTAACAGATAATGTGTGGTTGCACCCAGGGCACCTCCACGTGGTAACGGTGGGCAACGGAGTTGTCTCACTATCCCGCAAAGTTGGGGTCACGGCGCTCGTGCCGTCTTGGCAACCACACGTAATCGTGTTACGAGTCAGATTTTTTAGACCGATTTTCTCGATTTGACCTTCAAATGACCTTGATATGACCTTCATATGACCTTCAGATGTCCTTTAGCGGTGAAACTGACAGCGGATTTTAACTCAGCTATTCCAAAAGCATACGTGTAAATTTTCTCAGATTTTTTAGGCTATATTTCTCGATTTGAACTCCAAATGACCTTGATAGGACCTTTAGATGTTTTTGAATGGTTAAAATAGCAGCGGCTTTGAACTCGGCTATCCCAAAAACATACGTGTAAATTTTTTCAGATTTTTTAGACCATTTTTGGCCATTTGACCTTCAAATGACCTTGAATCTGACGTGATGGAGTTTAGCCAGCCTCGGATTCGGTATCAGCGATCCAAAAAACCTATAAGAACCCTGGTCAGGTCCGGTGATTATTCTTAGATCAAATGTTGACCTGTGTTATGTTATGCTAATTAAAAAGTTATAAAATTCTAAACATCTTAAATTAATACAGCAACACAACTAAACCGAGTATGATACGCACGAAATGAACACATAATACGGTGTGAGGTTCGGTTATGTATGAAAGAGCAACCAACGATTGAAATATGCCAATTGACTTTACACCTGATATGATTTGACAAAGCATGATAGATGGGTAAAAAAACAAACTGTCAACGTTAATTGGCGAAACGTTTCATTTTATTACATTTATTTTAGTTTTCTGTTCAACAGTTTATGAGAATTTGTACGAGTTTCTGTGTGAAGTATTAATTTTTACTATAATCGAAAAAGAAAATGTATAGTGCTGTGTTGTGTTCTATTTGAGTTTAAATTTATAGTAAAATGTAAACTAATACTTAGTTAAATGTCTTGGTCTAGTGCAGCGGTCTTCAAAGTTTTACGACTTGAGGAACACGGAACAGTCCGATTTTTTTGAGGAACCTCCACTTAAAAAAATTTACGAACACATTTTTTTACTGATTATACCGGGTGGTTCAGAGTTGAAGTGACAAAAACTTAGGGAAGGTTCCGGTCAGCAAAATATGTAAAAAAGTTCATATGGACATGGGTCCGCAAGTGCTTCGTTTCCGGGATACAGGGAGTTAATTTTGAATACCGCTGGTCTAGTGTAAGTGACTATAGTCATTTATTTTAGTGTTTAGTGACGGAACAGTGTATTTATGTGTGTGCTTTTTCAAGTTTATGTGTGATATTATGAACAAGCATGCGATTCAAAAAAGAGTTGAAATGGTTGGAGCCTATTTTTTGTCAGGAGAGAACAATGCTGCTGCAAGAAGACGACGTCAGATGGATCACTCCAACCGACAAGTAACGAATAAGAAGGTGGGCCTATTAATCCTATTAATGGACGTCCTAATCTTCGTGAGCTCGGTGTATTTTAAAAATCGCCATGCACATCCGCCGCCGTCGCATTTAAAAAAGTGACAACATCCCGCCCGGCCTGCCAGAAATTCCGATGCATATAATTGATTAAAAGAAGTCGTAAAAGGAATTACACAAAACTGTTGACGATAGGCCGGCGTGGGCGGGTAATTCTCTCTAGTTTATGAATTTAGTAGGAAATGCGATTAAGTTGATTTTCTCGGACGGATATTATGGTAGGATTCAAATTGCTTTTTCCGTTATGTACGTCTGCGGTCTAGACGAACCGGATTTCACGGTTTCACACGTAGGTCAGAGCCGAGAGGTAACCGGGTAGAAAAAGTCCATGGGAACTCGCTGGGAGTGCCGATTCTTCGGGTAAGTGTTTTCTCTTCGGTTACAAAAGGCGTTGTTAAAACGTGGACAAGGGACCGAGCAAATGCGGTGCTAGTTTTGAAGGTGAACGTCTTTCTAGTACCAAGGGATTTGAATTTATAATTGTAAAAGTTATGTAAAGTGTAACACCGATATTTTCTATCATTGTTTTGGTTTTTGGATATTTATCCTGAATGGTGAATTCTATAAAAAAAACAATCTACTTCTTCCTAATTGCAACGCATGTAATTTACTTTTAAGATATAAAATAATTGAATTCCTACTCTGCTCTAAAGATATTAAGCTAATTCGATTAAATTTAATTTTTTTTCTGAAGAATCTGATCAAGTCAAGGTAAACACTGCTCTTCGATAACAGAAAACACTTAGTTAAAGCAGGAACTTAACTTTTAATCAAATTATATATTTGAAAAATATCCCAAAGGTTCACGTCGTCCAAATAATTATACGTATTAAAATAATTTAGGTAGCACAAAATGTCCACAACCATATTCGATGCACGCACGACACCTTCGAACCCAATTTTCGCGCACTCCCTGGAAAACACCTCAAGAAAAGGAAATAGTGGTACGCAAAAAACACTCCGTCACGGGTCCAATTCCAGATACCAACTGAACTGCGTATTGATGGACCATTTTTGATGCACGCACGACACCTTCGAATCCAATTTTTGCGCACACGCTGGAAAACACCTAAAGAAAAGGAAATAGTGGTACGCAAAAAACACTCCGTCACGGTCCAATTCCAGATACCAACTGAATTACGTATTGTTGGACAGCTTAGTAGGTACTTCGTGTTAACCGCCGCGCCGTTGTCACATTGGTCTATATGAATTTTATCGAATTTTAAGTTTATTACAAAGCTAATTATTTTTTAGAATTAAGCATAAATAAGTTCAAAAAAAGTGATAAACATTGTATTTTGCCGTATACTGTGCACGCAGTTATGTTAATATTCCTTTTTGATTTTGATCATTTTTTTCTCGGAAATGGTTCACTTTAGAACCCATCTCATACAAGGTTTTTTTTGTTTATTTTCTATCGTTTGTTAAAATTAAGGTAGCCAAACTTCTAACATCCTGTAGGTTTCAATATGATAAATTTGACAAGGACTACTTCTGCTACTGCAAAGGGTTCTTTTTGTTTTCACATTGTACTCTAAATACAGGGTGTAACGTAAAGGTTGGGAATAAATTAAACGGTGGATTTTTTATTTTAAAAAATAAACATATGCCATATAAAATTATGCTCTACGGGTTTTCTTTTCCAAGCTACAGGGCGCTAAAAAATTTCAAAGAATTTAGTTTTTTAATATCATATTCAATGCAAAAATCTTTTTTCAATGCCTATTTCTTATGCGAAACGCCCTGTGTATACATACAATTTTATATCTGAGAAACGAAACGCCCTGTATTTATTTTAATTTTTAAAATATATAACCACTATAAAAGAACTTCACTGTACTAAATTTAGGTCGGTATCGTGGTGTAAATACTATATTCACACCAAGTGTTCTTGGGTAATTGAAAAAAACTCCATATTATTATCCATATTTGAAGAATGAACCTTTGGGAAATGTTTAAAAGAAATTTCTGTTTGTTTTGATGTCAGAAATAATCCCGTACATACTACACTCTATACATATTTAATACGCATGAGATTGACTAAAGAGATTTAAGAAATAAATATATTTCTCAACGCAATGAAAAATTAGCAGTTAGTTTCAACAAATATGTTTTGATGACTGGATTTCACAGTGTTACGGTGATAAAATGTTGAGTCACCGTTCCAAAATATTCACTAATAGCAAAAGGGGACAAGATTGTGTATTCTAATAAATTTGGCTATCGCAGATAATATGTAGTTAGAAAAGAAAATTGTGACTAATTTGTCAGTTTTTTAAGTACGATCTATAGTTTTGTTATTATGGAAACCAAGTGTTAAGTAGAAAAATATATATTAGCACTATACCACGTAAAATTCAGTGGTGTAGTCACAGCCTGAAATGTAAGTAGTCCTAGAATTTTAAATGTTTATACAGGGTGGTCCCGAGGTAATGGGCCAAAATTCATGGGTAGATTCCCCAAGTAAAAATATTGCGATTTAGCCGAACTTGCCTTAGTCCAAAAATTGTTAGTTAAAGAGATACAGGGTGTTAAGTGTAAAATATTATTTCAGCTTTCTTTAATTTATTCCTTAACAAATGCAAATATCTACACAACATTTTGATGATTGGAGTTCTTTGAGTAGAGGAATTGAAATCTGTTCACATTTTGGTTAAAGGTCATAGAGGAAGATAGCTGCAGTAAATTGAATGTGTTAAAAACGACATAACTTTTTTGTACTTTAAGGTATCTCATCTTTGGTAACAAATTCTTATTTTTCAACTTTTTTTACACAAAAAAGGTATACTTTATTAAAGTAGCTATCGCACCGTTTTCGAGATATTTGGCTTTGAGAGATTTTTAGAGTTACATGAAATCAGTTGTTTATGGAGAAACTATAAACACTTGAGAAGAACTTTAGTAGCAGGTTTTAAATGCTGCAAAGTCATTTCGCATTAAGGATTTATACATTAAAATAAGACAATCTTTTAATAAATGTGTGGATAAATGTATTGAAGTTAGAGATGGACATTTTGAGCAATTATTTTCAAAAAGGCATATTTTTTACTAATGTTTACTATTTTACTGTTCATTACAATTTTTAATTCTAAATAAATCCTTGTTTTTGACATTTCTAAATTCTTTTAATTATTTCAACTATTAGCATTGGAACTTTCATAAAATCTACCTTTTTGTGTAAAAAAAGTTGTAAAATAAGAATTTGATACCAAAGATGAGATAACTTAAAGTACAAAAAAGTTATGTCGCTTCCAACACCTTCAATCTACGGCAGCTGACGCCCTCTATGAATTATAACCAAAATATGAACAAATTTTAATTCCTTTATCCAAAGAACCTCAACTAAAACTAAAACTATCACCTTTTGTACTAAGATAAGTTCGGTTAAGTCGCAATATATATATTTTGTAATGATCGTATGTGTGTATGGTTTTATATGTTAGCGCCAAATTAAATTTTATTAGTTTTGATATTAATTTTGATTAGATTGGTGTATTGTGTATTGTCTATCTTTGCCCTATCTAGCTCTAGACTCTATCTCCGTAGTCGGTTCTATGTTCTATCAAGAAACCACACCAAGCACAGCTACAAAAACAAAANGCCTAAATCGCAATATTTTTGCTTCGGGAATCTACCCATGAATTTTGGCCCATTACCTCGGGACCACCCTATATAACATTTCAAAGCGACATCTGGTTTATATTTTAACAAAAAGTTCGAATTTAATCATTTAATTTAATTTAATCATTTTCTGGCTGGTTGCCACATCGTCGATTTAGACTTCTTGCATTTTTCAGCTTCATATTGTTCAGTATTTGATAACTGCCACGGAATCAGACTGAGCTAATCTGTATATCAGTTTATTATACTCATCAATTAAACAAACGTAGTCAAGAGATTTTGGAAAATTTTAAGAGCATGGGTTTTCGGACTACGTAAATGAATGGAACTTCTCTGAATAAACGCGTCGAAGTTCAAGAAACTAAACTGGGAAATCAAAGTAAAAAAAATACAGTAATTTTTCAAGTTAGGCCGAGATTTTTCAAATTACCTATATAAATTTAAATTTAACATTGAAAATGTTTAAGGCACCAGTGTTAGGAAATGTATGTGTATAGGGGGTATATAAACTTTAAAAATGTAATAAACGGTCGCGATCGCTGGGCGCAGGAATGCTCCGATCGGGATGATTTTGGTGTCGTTCTGGAAGTTGGATATTTTTTTTTTCATCCAACGCTAATTTCCTTATTTTAAACTTCTTTAAAATCTTTGGTTCCAATTTTCCATTTTTATTATTGTTATTTTATTAGTCGTATAAACAGAAGATTCTGTATTTTGAAATAAAAGTGCATTAGGAGAAATCGTAAAAATGCACTAACTCTTCAATGTAGATATACAAGGTGTGGTGCGCTGTGATTTACTTGAAATCGTATCTGTCCGTACATTTGTGGAAGAAGCCATTAAGTAAGACATAAATTTTAAAAAAATGACCGTCTTTAAGACCGCACGGCTTTACAGCGATGATCCATTCGTCGTCCATTAATTTTAATGTCCCATTGTTATAGATAATTAATATTGCAGTTTAATAGGTGTGTATAATTTTTTTATGTTACGCAACTCGATGTATCCCATTTTATTGCCTAATAGGCGATACGTGAGCCATGTGGGTGGCCAGGTGGTAAAAAATACATACATATTTACAGATATCTCTATTCGGATTACCATCACATCATTTTTTAAACTCATAAGTCGTATTATTAGTTTTAATCGATCATTAGTCATCGTTCAAGTCCTGCGACTAGACTTTTTTAAAAGCGACAGCTTTATATACCCAGTGTTAAAGACATTATTAGTAGAGCTCAACATTTATGTGCGAAGTAAGTGGTGTCACCAAGAAATTAAAAAATAATTGTGTTAAAAACATTTAAATTCTTTTCTCTAGTTTTGTTTACAATTATCCACAATTTTATTCAATTTTAGGATCATATATTACTCCCAATTCCCAATATATTTATCAAAATAATCGAAATTAATCATTATGAACTGAACTTAAATATTAGGTAATTTAAAAATGCCTAGGACGACAGCTGTAACAATCTCGATTTTTTTAGCCATTTGACATATGTCTTTTACTCTGATAGGAACTCCAGCCCAACAAAATTGTTTCACAGACGTGAAACATTAAAAATTACTCCATCATAACGTAAATCGAGTGTCCCTTAAGATGATTTGTTAATCTCAGGAAGAAGAAAATGTCACAAGGACTCAAGTCAGGTAAACCACGGGAATGTTTTTACTGGCCAAAAATCCGTTTATTGAAATTGCTATGACAAGGCGCATTGTCGTGATGCAGAATCTAAATATTGATCCTTTTTCGGAGTCTTTCAAGAACCTCTCTGTAAAAGGGTTGATTAACTGTCTGGCTTTGAGGCACAAACTCTTTGTGAACGATTCTCTGCCTAGCAAAGAAGCAAATCAGCGTTTGATCTTTGACTTGCTCATTCCTGCTTTTTTGGATTTTGGAGAGGCTGAAGTACCATTCCATGCTCTAGCGTTTCGTTTCCGGATCGTACTCAATCACCCAACTCTCGTCACCAGTAAATGACACGTTCCAAAATATTTTGAATCATTTTCGTAACTTGAGGGATTATTTCTTTTTTTATCTATATATCGTTATGGCCAGTATCATAACGAGTCTGGATTTCAAATTACTTTACCATTCAATTCTCGAAAGGGAGTTTATAATTATCATTATACTTTAATTAAAACGTGGGAACTTAGAAATGTTGTGTGTTCAGAGAATAAATTTCAGGCACTTACCCTCTATTGCTTACGTAGAATGTAATCCTGTGGCTGGCTATACAGGGTGACACTGAAGTTGAGAGAAACAAAAGGAAACACCAAAACTTCCAGGAAGAGTTTTAATAACAATAAACAAAACAAACAAACAAAATAACGACACAACGACTCGAACAACATTACAAATTAATTTATTTACACGCGACAGCGTACCGAAATTCAGGAAATGCGCGATCCATAGCAAAATTTGGAACGACTCTATTCATTATTAAATTAACCCGAGACTCTAAAACTAAGTCGACTGCTCAATGTGGAACCTAAGGAAAAACTGCCTGTTTTTCAGAGATCTCTCCTGAATTCGACACCTCGCTTCGATACGCCCATTTCTTGGGTCCAGAAGTTTCTGTTCTTATCTTATTGGCGGTAACCCTGAATGTCGGGACGCTTTGGCATAACTATGCCATGTTAATAATTACCTAATTGACTGGACTTACATTTATATAAATAATTCTGTGACTAACTGAACTTACAAGTAACCCTAGCCTTCCTCTAGAGACTGCGCGTAGCAATACGGGACGGATTAGTCAACCTTATTTACTCTATCCTTATAGCTTGGAAAATCCGCCTAAAAACTAGCTATTTGATCTATTACTTTCTTTTCCTCATTCCACATTCTAACAACTTATTCTTGGAATTCCTTTGTTTTTTGGAATGCATTTCGCGCGTTATTTGAAATATCGATTTTTCTCTTTAAACCTGCTCAACACATGGCCCCGACAGTCTAAGTGGACTTGTTAAAAAATATTGCTAAATTTCGTGAAGCCTTCCCCGAAGGACGGTCTTGGCGACGTTAAACCTATTTGAGAGCCCTTAACTTTCGATAATTAGTGTTGACTGATATATTTTACTTTTTGGCCCATCCGTTCTGAGAACTAATAAATAAATTACTACGCGTCCCGGCTTTTGTTACATTTTCAATCGATTCCAACAAGTCAAGGCATCAGTCTCTCCTGATGTCATTTTGTTCCTGCGAAAGGTTTTTTAGAAACATTTTCGAGCAGATCTTTCCCATCAAATTCAATTGTGCCTCAATCATTCTGACCGTCAATCGACAACCTGAACGCACAAGATTCCGGATCCTGTCGACATTTTTATCTGTCCTTGCAGTTGAAGGCATTCCGCTGCGTGGTTCATCTTCCATTGACTTTGTCCCTTCTGAAAATGCTCTTAACAAAACACTATTTCTGTAGGCCTGATGGAGGTTTGCAAAAGTTTATGTTGCGCTGTGCCGCAGCCTGAAGCAAAACCTGATAGCACACCATTACTCGAAATTAACGTCACTCATTACGCACTACGAAAACCGGTTTCAAACTCGTACTGAACAGGTATCACATGTTCACCTGTCGCCCCTTCAAGTCCCATGCCTCCAATAGGTTGTCAGTCTCATTACTAAATTTACATCCCTCGTATACCTGTCCTTTTCACCGTTGGGTTAAGTGTAACTGTCATTGAAAAACTTAACATATAGTTTTTTAATCTTAAAATTTAATTGTAGTTACTGACATCTAGGTGAGGCGTAATGTTTAATCTTAAATGCAGGATATGTGCTTTTAAATACGGTACATTAGCTTAAACATCAGCATAGTGTAGAAATAACTTTTCTCTTAAATATGCACAACATAAATAAAATCTCAGCTGCATCTCTACGCCAATTTAAGCTTCGGATATTGAAATATGAAGTTTGAGTTTCATACGAAATTAAGTTAGGATATATAGGAAACGCGCTACATCTCTTAAATATGTTGATCTTGATTTTCTTCTGGATTTTCTGTAACATATCTATACTATACCATAGTATTATACTTAGCATTAAGCAAAATATATGTATAATATTTATATTGTGTTTTTAGAAAAGAAAAATACATTATACTTACTATACGCAAGTAATTATACAGGGTGGCCAAATGAAAACGAAACAGCCATTTTCAGGAACTGCGTCAAGATTGTAGAAAAACGCTCAGACCCGTTGATTTTAGGTTTTGGTTTTTGGCGATTTGTTATCACTTTCGTAAAAAAGACACAATTGTAAAAAACAGAAATTAATGCTATATACACACAATTAATGTAAAATTAGTGGATTCCAAATTATTTTCTAGTATTATTTGGAAGCGTTGGTTGGTAGTTTACTTAATTTTGTTTTTGAAAATTAAACACTATGGTTTATTCCATTGCGGAAGGGATAGATATCATTTCGCTTTACTTTTTGAACAATAAGTGTGCGAATAGAACAGCTCAGCTATTTAACAACATCAAGATCGACATGTCCGGAGGAAGTATGTTCTAGAGTTAGTAAAAAAATGTCAAGAGACAGGGAACGTAGCCAATAAAAAACGAGAAATTGAAAAACCTATAGTTAATGAAGCTAGTGAAGTTGCAGTTTTGGGACAAGTTCATCCTTGATCCTACATTAAGTACGAGGCAGCTGGCATATGTGTCTGGGATCAATCCAACTAGAATACAAACCATTTTGAAGAAGAATAAATTCCATCCATACAAAATACATTTAGTCCAGGAATTTCATGAGGATGATTATGACCACCGTTTGCAATTTTGCGAAATAATGAGTGAGCGAGCAGGGAACGATCCACAGTTCCATTTTAACATCTGTTTTTCTGATGAATGCAGTTTTTTCTTGAACGGGACGATAAATCGTCACAATTGCCGCTATTGGTCCGATTCAAACCCAAGACTTTTTCACGAGGTGCATACACAGCAACCAGAAAAATTAAATGTATGGGCTGGAATTTTCGGTGACCGGCTGGTGGGTCCTTTTTTTTTACCTGGTAATTTGACTGGCCAAATGTATTTACAATTACTGGAAGACGCTATTGACCCTGCCTTGACTGATATTATTGAAAATGTTCCAGAGTATGATGAAGATCATTTGATTTTTCAACAGGACGGTGCTCCTCCGCATTATGCGTTAGTTGTCCGTCAGTATTTGGACCAACGTTTTCTACGGAATTGGATTGAGAGAAGAGGCAGCATTGAGTGGCCGCCACGATCATCGGATTTATCGCTATTCCTAAAAAGTAAAATCTATAGAATACAGCCAGCGTAGCTGGAAGATTTGCGTCAAAGAATCGTCGACGAATGCCGTCGAATCACTCCGGAAATGCTTCGGAATGTGCGCGAACGTTTCGAACAAAATCTTTATTCTTGTATGGAAGCGGGCGCTCATCAGTAGTAAGTAAGCAACTAAACATAATTTAAATTTTAAAATGTAATTTTTTTCAAAGTATTGAGCGGAATTATACAATTTAAAGTCTGCTGTAAAGAGAATTGTAAGAGCTTTCAAAAGAAATATTACTCAACCCCCAATGCCATTTAAATATTTTGGGATGATGCTTACCCTTGCTTGGGGGTGAAAGTGGCGGAGTCAAAAATATCAATGAATTAAACTTTCTGTTTCATCGAATAAGAGTCAAAACTTAGCATTAAACTCAAAAAATGTGAATAACTATTGACATTGGTATTGGTAATCAAAAAATTTGAATAAACTGTGTTTACATATTTAATATTACATTGTCTCGAAGAACTTACACAATGAGTCGCTAATTTTATTATTAAAAGATAGGTCACATATGTTTTCTTCAGTTTTAATAATAATAATAATACGTTTATTTTCAACAGGTTAAACACCCAATTACAGCAAATTTAAAATAAATAAAAATACAAACAAATATGCACGAACATATGCACTAAATTAGTGTGCGATATAACGCTATAAGAAAATAGAAATATATACAAACATAAGTAAAACTAACACAATGGTATTACCCAGACAAGGCAACAGATTCCTTATAAATTGACAAAATATGTCCAATACTATCACGATGAATATCGCATAAAGAACAAATCTGGTTAAATAAATTGGACATATTGAAAATCGGTGATCTAAGTAATACATTGCTCCTACATAGGCCAATATGGAACATACGCTGTTGACGAGATTCTTGCCTTGGAATAAGATACAAAATCTGCTCTACTAATTGTGGACAATCAATTTCATCATGCAGTAGTTTATACAAAAATTTTAGAGCAGCAAAATTGCGTCTTGTATGCAGTGAGTCTATGCTAAATGTAGTAAGAAAAAGATTATAGTCAAAACCTCTCTCGGGATAATAACCATTACATTTAAAAAACATATATTTCAGACACTTGCGTTGCACCGACTCAATACGGCAAGCTGCATTCTGATAAAATGGCGACCATATGAGAGCACAATATTCCAATTTACTTCTTATAAATGAGGCATACAATGTTTTTAAAGTACTTACATCAGTGAAACAATTCCAATTTCTAATAAAATAACCTAATGTTTTGGATGCTGATGCGACAACCTGTGCAATATGTTCAGAAAAATTTAATCTTGGGTCAAAAATCACGCCTAAATCTCTGAACCTATCAGTTCTTTCCAAAGTGCTACCATTTAGAGAATAATTGTATACTATCGGATTATGTTTCATATGAAATGAAAGTAGTTTACACTTAGATATATTGAGACTCAAAAAATTTTCACTGCACCACTGACTGACAGTATTCAAAACATTTTGTAAGCTAATGCAGTCATTTAAGTTACTTATTTCCATATAAACTTTCAAATCATCAGCAAAGAGTAAGTGGCGCGAGTTTAACAATAAAGACAAATCGTTGATAAATATTAAAAATAAAAGTGGACCAAGATTCGACCCCTGAGGGACACCCGATGTGGCCAAATATTCGTTAGACTTGTATCCGCCATATTCCACAAATTGCCGCCTACTCACCAAGTAAGACCTCATCAGGGTCAATAGATTAGATGAAAACCCTATATTATCTAATTTAGCCAATAAAAGGAAATGATCAACACGATCGAATGCTTTTTGTATATCGGTATAAATAACATCAACTTGCCCCCGTCTGTCTAGAATTCTATAAGTACGCCGGGCTATGTAGATTTGGGTCATTTCTATTACAGTTCCTCCTTTTCATCGACATTTTATTATTGTAAATCGTAAATGGGGTTGCGATTAATTTCATTTTTCAACGTTTCCGATGTCGCAGAATCTCAATTTTATTCATACAAACAGCCTAACTACATTGTTTGCATAATATTATCGATAAATTTAAACAATTTACATAACATACCGGCGCCTACTTGATATAGTTCCAGGAATATCGGCTTCTATATTATATATTTTTTTAATTTTTAATGGACCAGTTCAAAAGCTATCAAAGAGAGGCGATAAAAATTGTACATTATGCTTTGGTTTGACCTTTGTAGACGAGCTGTTGTGATGACTAGATCGGATTTTGACAAGGTCTTTGCATGTTCGAGGTATACAAGCGATAAGAGTTCATGTAATGTAAGTGTATCAGTTGAAGGACCGCAAGCAACCTGATTTTAAAGTTAAAACAATTTTTTTATTATGTAAAACGAATGGTTTTATTTTCAATATGATAAATATACGCTTATGAGGGCTTTAATATTAGATGACTGGCATTAGATGACTCTTGAAGGGCGCTGATATTTAGAGGTAGATAAAAAAATGTTCAGTTCATCTATCTCTTACATTTTGTTCCATTTTTAAACTATCATGTTGAGTAAACTTAACAATATCCCTTATGGCTTGGCACGTGGCTGCCTCAGAAAATCCACGGCCGGGAAATAGGTCGTCATCTCTAGTAGGTGTGCATAAAATTCGCGTCTCTATGGAAAACTTCAAGTTGCTATCTCTCAACGGTTCAATTGTTACCCAAAAGATCGCTATCGTAAACAGTAGATACGAATTACTCTCTCTATGAAGTCGTCATACATCAGTTAAGATTTAGTAAACATACGATAGTACTGACTAGATTACTGTAAACATTTATGGACTTTAGATCTGTTTCTATTGAATGGCTAGCTATTTTTTTCTATTTTTCCGTCTCAATCCAGACTTTAAATGTTGCGAAATCTGTAATTTGAATACATTTTAGATTTTTAGTTACCTTATTTCGGACCTTCTCAATGGGATTAATATCTGTACGTATTGTACAGACAAGTGAATCGATTGATCCAGATCCATTCTCAAATTATTTTCTAGATGTCATATTTGTAATTTTTGTAAACCTTTATTTGCTGGCAATGTATCCTTTTATGCCCGATTTTTTCCAATTTTATAGGTATTTTTTACAATGTTCTTCACCATAAGGTGTTGCCAGCTGAACTCAAACTATCGCATTGGTACCCATATGTGCATATGTTCATTATTCTAAATGGCCCTGAAATAGAATGTGATTAATCGATCTAAGCTCAGCAGTTAGCACGCTTATCTTACGTTGATAATGTAACAGACCACATTGTCAAGGTGCTACAAAGAAAGGTCCATCCCTGCATAAAAAGTTCAGCAGGACTTAAAACCACTAAAAAACATCGACTTGATCCTCTGTTCAGACCTGGAGTATAATGCATGCCATGTGAATGTGGGAAGAATTATAAAGGTATGTCCTTATAGTCTGTTTAGAAATGAAAGAGAGTAATAAAAGCTCATTATGTCTGCAAATCGTAAATAAATGTAGTACTGGTGTTTATATTCAATATTTTTATATTATGTATGGATGAGGTGTATTTTTTACAAAACTTTGTGCGATCGGACTGTATAAATTGTAGCAGGTAGCTAAAATTTAATCCCCAACAATCTGTCTTTGCCTATGCCGCTTCAATTTCTCGGTCCATTTCTCTTATAAGTAAACAATATAAAAACAACATTTCAAAACATGAGGCTACTTTAAGCATCATAACCGGGTTAAGAGGGTTTTTAGTAATTCAAATAAAATTATTCAATATTATTATCAAAATATTTATTTAAATTTAATGAATATTCCACACAAAAATATATGTATTTTGAAAATTCAAATTATGGTGAGTAAATGTAGTGTTGTATAAATGTACAATAAAGAAAATAAAAAAGTAGGTATATTAAATTTCATCCTCTGAATATTCTGATGAATTATCTTCGTCTCCTAGATTGATAACGATAGGTTTCACAGTAACGTCAATTAAATTATCGAGTTCCCACGTTTTCTCCTCTTCTTTTTGTACATGATGTATACATCTTTGCCAGTTATCTGCAGTTACTCGTTCCAAGGAATTTTTTAACAAAATTTTCACGTCACTTAAGGAATAAGATCCAACATCTGTGTAAAATACTCTTCGAAAACATCTGCGTTCATGTCTTCGTGATAGTCACCTGTATTTTTAGATTCAAATAAAAGTAAACCGCTATCTACAAAACCACTGGCACTACCTATATGTGTCACTATTAATCTTCGCCCTTTACCTGAAGGTGCCTTGAACCCTGTTGAAAGTCCATCCAAAAATGCTTGTCGAAAACTTTTTACATTTTTATCTTGCCATACTTTTGTTACAGTATATCCCTCGTTGACCCAAGTTTCGTCTAGATAATAAATATTCCTCCGTTCGTCACGGAATTTTCTAATTGATCTTAAGTTAGGATCTTCGCCAACAAATAATTTCATCTTTATCGATAAGACTGACTTCCTGTTCTGCTTTTCCCAGCAAAAATTCAACTCTCGTAAGACGGCCCATAATTTGCTTCTACTGATTTTTGGCAAATCGTTGTCCTCTGAAAGTTCACTTAAAATTTTGTTTAGCGTTGGTATTTCTTTTTTAAAATAAAATGAGTGTACTTTAGTCACTAAACACAAGTCGAATTTTACTCTACTGCACTAGCACGTCTTCGTATATTCAGCTCTAAGACTGGATTGATCTGTCACAATACACTGGCTCCTGCCCTATGATGTATCCAGTAAAATATACTAATGTACACCCATTACCTGTTAGCATTAGTGTTACCCGATAATTACCTGAAACGAAATATTAGCACGCCCATGGCCGGTTCTTATCTCGGGGTTTTATTACTCTCTTTCATTTCCAAACAGACTATATAGTAATTACGTTTTGAAGGATATCTGCTGCAACAACAAAAGGAACGTGTTCGAATGCGACGTGTCGTTCCCTCTCTACTCCATTAATTCTCAATATGTTTTGTATTTTTTCTTTAAGGTAAGTCACTATTGGTCTGTACTTATAACAAATTTAATAAAAAAGTTAGTCTTAAAAAATAATACCCATATTTATAAACACCAAATACAAAGGATACTAGGAAAGTTTTGTAATACGGCGAAACCTATGAGTCATGAGAAAATATCTCTACCTTGGTCAAAAACAGATTACCTTTCAATTTTACATTACAATTTTGCACGCGGTTTGAGTATTAATCAATGCTTAGAGGAAATGTTTCTATGCGGAGATCTCTAGATAAGAAATTTCAGTCTTCAAAACATTCTGTGAAAAACATCGCTGTAGACAAAGCGATATTCAAATCAGATAGGCATGCGACTTATCATTAAATAAAAGTGTTGTTGTACGGGCAATTGAAACGATTTTGCCTAACCACTTTCAAGTGATAACTCTCTGTTCCCTTTTGGTTTGACGCTTTTCGTGGTGCCGTGTATATTTGCCCTTTTTATATGAAAAAAACTAAACGAGCAACGTTTTTCTAACGTCTAGAATCTTATAGTAGCTTGAGATGATGAGGTCTCTGAAAAAACATGGAAGAGTTTGATTTAACGACTATTTAGAGTATGATGGAAAGTATCTTAATAAATCATGAAAATTAAAAATATATTGCGAAACTTTTGTAGTACCCTATGTAGTTAGCAGTATTTATAAAATTATCGTAGCTGTTATTATAGTTCATAAGATATTTGAAATACAGATTCCGCGGAAAGCACAATACTTGTATTTGTAATACGATGTCACACACTGCGACCACGGGATATATTAAACACAAATATTTGTTTTTAATCTGGCGTTGTGCCGATATGGCGTGCACGCTAGCCACGTCCCCGATATGCCCGCTTAACTAAACAAGAAAGTTATTCCGGAGAAATGGAAAACGCCCGGTCCACAGCGCCGGAATATGTACCCGATGAGGCGTGGTGATTTAAGGGGCCGCTTTTCAGGCGATTTTCCGTAAATTAGTTTAAAACTTCGTCCCTGTTCTGGAAGATAACTCGTCCGGTGCTGCGGCGGCGGCGTCTTTGGCTTAATTGGACTCCGCGTGCCGTCTGGAACGTAGCCCAAAAACGGTTTGCTTAGCTCTGTCTATAGATCATTTATAGTTCAAAGGGTACGTGAAAGGGAATTCAAATTTATTGGTTTAGAAGACGTACATATTATTGGCTGTCAGCCATTAATGTCGCCTTGTATTTTTTCCGTCATTTTTGGAGATAAGAATAATATAAAAGGAGAAAAGTTGCAAAAAGTATTTGAGGTGGACGTATCAGTAGTATAAAATATAAGAAGATTTATTTTCAAAGCTGCAAATATTGAACTCTAACTCTGAAGTCACAAGTAATTATTCATTGGATATTATTAGAAGGTAGTGTAACAAATGTCGGGAAGCGTGGTAGATTATTTGTTAGTTCTCGGAACTGATGGGCCAACTCAAGACAGTAAAATATTTCATTCAACAATAATTGAAAGTTAAGGATTTTCCAGTAGGTTTAGCGTCGCCATAAAGTCGTCTTTTGTCACCGTGAGTAATAAATTTGCAGAGCCGTCCTTCGGAGAAGGCCTCGTGAAATTTAGCAATGTTTTTAAACAAGTTGACTTAGACCGTCGGGGCCATGTGTTGAACATCTGAGAGCGATGGTTTAGACCATGATGAAGGCAAAAACCGATATTTCAACGCGCGAAATACATTCGAAAAAACGATATTTAAATAAGTTGTTAGAATATTGTGAGAAAAATAATAATAAGTAGATCAAATAGCTAGTTTTTAGGCGAATTTTCCAAGCTATAAGAATAGATTAAATGAGATGGACTAATCCGTCCCGTATTGCTATGCGGAGTCACGAGAGGAAGGTGTAGGGTTACTTGTAAGTTCAGTTTAGTGACAAAATTATCCATGCAATTGTAAATTCAGTCGATTAAGTATTAACATGATATAGTTAAGCCATTCCAACCCCCGATAATCAGGGTTCCCGCCAGTAAGATAAGAATCGAAGCTTCTGTACCCAAGAAATGGGCGTGTCGAATTCAGAAGAGATCTGCGACAAAAAAGCAGTTTTTTCCTTGGATTCCACACTGGGCAGTTTCCTTAATTTTTAAAGTTTCGGGTTAATTTAATAACAGATAACGCCTTTCCAAATTTTGCTATGAATTCGCATTGGGTTCACTGAATCTCGGATTGCGTTGTCGCTTGTAAATGAATCAATTTGTTCGAGTCCATTGTGGTATCGTTAGTTTGTTTGTGTTTTTTATTGTTATTAAAACCCACCTGGAAAGTTTTGGTGTTTTCTTGTTCTTCCAACTTAAGTGCCACCCCATACAACCAACCACTGGATTACATCCTACATGAGCGACGTACGGTGTCTGGAATTTATTCCCTGAACGTACCTACAACATTTCTAAGTTCCCACGTATTAATTAAAATGTAGATGATAAAAATTATAAACTCCCTTTCGAGAAGTGAATGGTTGCAACTTAATATCGTTATGATACTAGTCACCCCTTGCACGGAAAAATATTATTAAATGAGTAGAGTTAATAAATTGAAAAAATGTATCTATCTACCTGAATAATGAATTTATAGAAACATTGATATTTAATTTTGTGCCTTGTCCATTTTTTATTGAATTTCCGTGACAGTATGATTTAACTGTGTAACTCTTTCAAATTAAACGTATCAACAAAAGAAAATTGGAACTCACTGGGATCCAAATCTCGTGATAATGGTGGCTATCCTTTTCTACAGCTTTTGTAACCAATTACAAGACATACTACAGTGCCAGCGTAGACACACTCTTCAACACACAACTGTTATGCCAAAACAGACTTGTGTACACTTCAGTGAACACTTTAAGATAATCTCATAAAAAACATCACTGGGACCCAAATCTTGTCGTCTTGGTGGCTATATTTTATAAATTAGTTGCAAGACATACTCTCATTCTAATTCTGTGTTGTTCTGAATAAAATGATTAGAAATATTTATATGTTCGTTTCATAATTTCTGATTTCGTAAACTCCGTTTAGACGATTTTATTTTTTGAATATACTGTAAAATATAATAAAGTTTTAATACTAGTAAACGTCCTCGCGTTTTACTGTAGGAGTTTATTTTATTTGAAACGTCTCGTTGAACAATTTTAACACGCACACACACCCGCGTCAAACTGTCAGATACTCTGAGTTGTAAAAGGTGTTTTGTTTCACGGAGAAGGCTTATCAACTATTCAGAAAGTTTCCGGTCACAGTGGGAACGACTCGAGGAATATGTTTCTATTTAACAAATACACATACCTCTGTTCCCATTGAAGGGAACTTGGTTGCAGCAGAAGGAAAGAATATTTCCATTTTCCCACGTTATCCTGCCACTCGAACTCGTTCCAGTTCGGTAATACGTTATCGATTATTAGAGTTTGACATTCGCGTGCAATTTCAGTAGCGTAAATAAAAAATTTAAAAATAGTTGAACTATCGGTCTCACCTTAGACCTTAACGATATCATTAAAATTGCTTCTCTGGTGGTTCCCTTAAAACACTTGCCCTCTGCTTCGAAGTAACGTCCATAATATTTCCGCTAAAATAATCGAAATTACTCATTGTCAGCAGAATACAACTCAATACTGAACATAAAAATTAGGTAATGTAATAAAACTACCCAGTACGGCAGCAGTAAAAGTCGTTTTCTTTCATGGTTTTTGAGTTTTTTACACTGATAGAAACCCTAACCCAACAAAATCATTTAAAAAACACGAACGAAACAAATCAGGGTTCCCTATGCAAATCCCGCAGCTCCCCCACCTCGCCGTTCTATCTACGCACCGAGGTGTCGAGCTACGTTACTTTCCTTTCCTGTACCGCACTGTTTAGTGTTTAGTATTCATATTTTTCCTTTGGCCTCATTAATACGACATAATAGCAGCACTCGTAAAACTTCGAATTACCAAACTTGAACTTACAGAGAGCAATAAAAGGAGAGAATAATGGACGGTTTTTACTACTACGGTTGTTTTAGTGTTTCGTGAAGTGACCTATTTATAGTAATTGTGTTAGTACAGTTAAAAGGTTTACCGTTAAATGGAATGTTTATTCTTACCCTGGCTCGCATTGTTCGTTTATGAATATTCAATATTTGGGCCATTTTAACGCATATATAATGAAAAAATACGGATACTTTGCGCCATGAGTCAAATCAACAAACATCAACGGAGAGTGTATCATCAAGGAAACTTCTCCCTATTTTTAAAACTTCGGCTATTCAGTTTCATATATTTTGTATTCGTTTGCAGATAAATATACTTTGATAAGTGAGGTCTAAAGGATGTGCTTTAATAAGATTAACATATATTCAAATTAATTTTTGATTTCCTCTTTCGAGAGACTTTTCAATCAGATACGAACTTCTGTATTTCTTCAGAGTTCTCTTGAGAAATCGAAACAAAAAAATGTTTTTTTTTTGTACTCCTGGAAACAGAAATTGTTTCATGCTATTAATCACTCCTAGATTGTCATTTGTTTTTCAGCTATAGATATGTACTGTCGTTTTTAATTAAATGTTAGCCATATTCCATATTAACAGGATATATTTTACTATAACTATAAAAAGAATCCTGTCAATAAAGATAAAATAAAATGTTTCCATCACACAAGGAAAGATTATCATGAAAACTTCCGCCTTTTTTTCCATGATAAAACGAATTTTATGATGGTCGTTATTAAGGAGGTTTATCGGGTACGGAAGTACATCTAAAGTCTAACGAGAGTTTCTGTACATTCGCTAGTGACTAAAGTAGTAAGCCTTTAGATTTGGCAACGTTGCACTTGGCTGGCTTTGTTTGGATGCCTAAGCTTGAAATATACATCATATGTCACACCTGCGAATTTCAAATAATGCGCTACATCGAGAACCGCGGCGTTGCCGCTATTTCGTATATGGAGGTTAAGTTAGTCAACTACAGCAGTTTGAAGGAGAATTATTATAAATTATGGATCTTACAAGTACCTAATCGATTTCTACGAGCTGTCATACGGTTCCTTAGATATCGGTTTCCTATTTATACAAGTTGCTGTGAAAACTGTTGGTCAATTGTTGCGCATTCTAAGTGGAAAAAATCTCCATTCTCATAAGACTGTACTAAATCGTGAAAAATTATTTTATTAATATCTCGTCTCTTAGGTATCCAAACTAGTCATATATTTTTTTTGCAGATTTTCTTCATATTAATAAGCTTATATTAATTTTTTTATGAATATCTGTTCATCAATTCCAAATCAGATAAATCTCCTTAAACACAGGCAAGAGAAATTGCATTATTGAATTAAAAATTTGTAAGCAATGACACGACGTTACAAAGTCCAAGTACTAAGTTCTATGGAAGTTTCATACGTCTCGTAAATTCTACAAACTCAGAAGAATTCTTGATATTATTAGTATATTCAAATGTAGATTTAATCTGATTTAGAATTTAATATACAGGATATAAGAAGTTTGACTTTTACTTCAGCATGATATAGAGTAATCATAAATGAACAAAAAAGTTGTATATTTCAGGGGCGTAAGAGTAATAGTTTTCAAAATACAGCGGGTATTAATATTGGGGAGGTTAATCTCAACGTGACAACAGCGCTTAACCTAACGCTACACAGCTGGTGCATACCACGTGTGCACGGGCAGACTTGTCCTACGGAAAAAATGTAAATAATTATTATTGTGAAACATTTAGTAAATTGTATTAATTTTGTACTACGAAGATAGTATTGTGCTTAAATTTTAGCTCGAATTTTAGTAATTATGAATTTCTTAACACAAGAACTTAACTTTTAATCAAATTATGAATTTGAAAAATATGTAATTTATACGTATGTAATATGTAATTATGAATTTGTGAACAATCTTCATGTATACAATTATTAGTTAAAAGGTTCTTTACAATTTCATTAGCTTGTGATTTATAACGAGCTATATAGGATCAAAATTGAGTTTGTTTTATATTAGTTTAATGTTTAATAACTAACAACGTAATAATGGCTCTCACATATTGTTCCTTCATCATAATAACGGTAGAATTTCATTGTTGTACATACCAGGCATAAGTACTAATTCTGGTTCTTGTTTAAAAAAGACGTATAAAATAGGAGTATTCACCATGTTTGCTTATGTCTCTAGTAATACATTAGTGTAACAGGATGATAAAAAATTCACCTATTCACGATTATTTTTGCAATATGTTTCAGTAACAAAATAAACATTTTATTTAGATTTGCGGAATCTTTAAATGTATTTTCAAAAAACCCTGCATCTTATCATGGAAACTTTTTAACTACCTACATGATTGTGCTGTTATCATACGGTGGATTTCTTTATAATACTGGAAAAAAATGCAATGGCTATTTTCAATTTTACACATTTTTTAAAAATAATTTTTTAAATTTAGCTTCTTTCAATATTGAGTGCCCCCTCCACGTTTTTTGTAGGTCTGCCTGTAATTGTATAAAAATCATGAGCCTATGGAGACAACAAACAATTTTTTCCCGTTGTCTCGGTCCTCAACTATCTTTTTATTGCCAGTGGCACGAATACGACGTTTTTTTCCTTTACTCGATTGAAATTTTATTTGATCTGGGGGACCTTTTATGATTTGTATCGAATAATAGACTGTGCCTCGGCTAGATTGAAATTTTATTTGATTTTATCATCTACTTATTTGTTTACCCCTCTGTCTACTATTCGATATTTGCTTAATCGACTTACAATAGGATCTACAATCTTCTGCGGAGCTGCCCATCGAGTCACCTCTTGAAAATGATTATCAATTGTTTTCTTAATAATGTTATTGATTTGTCATTAGAACTGTTGTGCACAAACAACAGAAAAAATATTTGCAGTCTATTGCAATAAAGAAACGTATAAAATCTACAATTAAAAATGCGTTATTTTAACGCCGTTTTCACATATCTGTTTTGGCTAACCTGGTATTTTCTGAGCTGCCAGCTACTGTAAAGTTGAAGACTCACCTCTCAACTCTTTAATGAAATGATAAATAAAACGTATCCAGGCAACATAATAACTCGTGATTATGATTAATAGTGCAATTTACAACCTGTTATAAATAAAAGAGTTTGGAGGAAACCAGAATGTATTAATTACACTGACACTAAACATTGCTGTTTATAAGAGGACTGATTTATTGAGATTTATATAAAAAAATACACAAATCCTTTCCAAACAAATTAAGTAGCTTCATTGAAGACGCACAAAAACCTGTGTTAAATTTTATTTAACATATAAACACTTAAAATATATAAAATAATTGTTTTAGAATGTCTGGAAATTATTTTCATTTCAATATGCAAAATACTGTATTAAATACATATAAAAAAATGTGTGAAAAAATGTCAGAAATAAATAAATAAATATAGATTTAGTAGCAAGTAGAGTGTATTAATAATAAACAGCTTCACTAATTAATAATAACCAAAGTTGTTAAAACTTATTGACAACCTCCGGAATCGTCCCCAACATAAAAAGAGTTGAACAGTTTTCATTACGGAAACGTCTGTCCTTTCTTGGTTAAGTTACAATCAAAATTATTTGGGAACAAATGTTTGTCTAGTGTGGGTGTATTGTTAATAAATACGAATAAACATGCTAAAATGGCTCATCAATACAATAACAACGAATTAATGGACATGACGTGTTGCCATTAGTCGTATTTATTTTAACACTTACCTCAGTAATGACTTGAAAAAATTTTTGGAACCGCTGATTTCATCGATAGCTCGGCTGATTCTGTTTACGACCGTTAATAGCATGTCTTGATGTACAGCAGTCTCCGTAAAAATTGTAAGCAGGGCCAGTCTAACTATCAATGGAATCAGCGGTTCCAAACATTTTTTCTTCGTATTATTGTGGTAAGTCAGGGTATTCAAGTATTAGCAAACATATTTCTGGCCGTCAATCATCCTTCATTTCCAAATATTCTTCCTATTCCCCTAACATATTTTCATAACATCTTTATTGTTGTTAATATTATTGAATTTTTATGCACAGTTCTTAATTGCATTTTTTTGGATTAATTTATTTATAAATTTATATTTTTTGTTTGTGTGTACACTATACTGTATTTTGATAAATTAATTTTAATCCATTCCATTCTATTTGAAGTGTATCATTAATTTGATAATCTAAATATTGAAAACTGCTTCACATGATCTGTAAGCGTGCGATCAACAAGCGATTCAATTTTTTTGCAACGATGTGGGAATAACCTTGACGAGCTGATCCGTAATTCTGTTTTATAGCGTTTTACTCGATTACTATTAAAATGTTAAGGCGGTTTCATTTTAAAGTATATAAAGGTTTTTTTTTTAAACGATCGCTGTGGAATTAAATGCACATGGACAATATACATAATAGTAAACATTGCTCCATGTGAGCATATCCTTTCTAGATATTCAGAAACATCTGTTGATATATAGTAGAGTTTTACTACCATAATAAATAATCCTGTCCAACATATTATTCAGAACATATGCGATAGGATCTGGGATATATATCATTTAAGAATACAACTATTTGAGGAGTTGTGGGCGGTCTTCAGAGACGGAAAAAATAAATAAGTTATAGGGCATATAAGGGTTCAATCATTGCACCACCTAAATCACAAAGCCTCACTACTTACGCATCATCGTCTTGTAACGTCACTATCAGTGGTTTGCTCAGTATAATTGTGAATGATTATAAAGTCCGGTGCATATTGTTTATCTCTTATGAGATAAATTATATTGTAAAATGCAGTTTTAAATAATTTGACATATGTGTTATTATGTATAATTACTTTATTTCGGGTTTGTAAATTTGAGATTAATCAGAAGATGTGAAAAGCTTCTATCAAGGTTTTCATTTTAGGATTAAACCCCAGGATCTTTATCTGAAACCCATAGTGCTCCATTTTTCTTAATTTAAAGAAATGGGAGTTAATAATAAAGTACCTATTTTTTTAAAAAGAAATATAGTAATCTCTAATTTTTTCAACAGATTTTAAAATATTTAATACGTATTTCCTCATTTTTTTTTTAATTTCAATCATTAATGCAGAAAAGAGGAAACGGATTGTGACATAGATACTAGATGTTTATATGTTAGCACTATGTTTCTGGTAACAGTACAATTATTGATTGATGATTTTGATACAAATGCAATTTTAGCAGATTTTTATCGTTTTTCGCAGGTGCCATCTATTGTAATGTACAAAGGTTAATTGAGTCATACATATGTATATTAATAGACGTAGGTATAAATTTGTGGAGTAAGCAATAATAAAGTAGGTAGCCATAGTTTTAAGAAACACAAATGTACAAAAAAAATGTGGACATTATTATGAACGTATTAAAAGTCAAAAGCAATTTTATTTATTAAGGAACCTATGTTCTAAGACTGGGCATATTATCACGAGGTAAGGCGACTACAAATTGCAGAAACCTATTTAATGGAAATTGCTACTTTTTCCAGGATTGAAACTGTGTCGAATTAGTACGTCATCATCTATTATTTCGAGGAATTCCAATGAAACGTGAAAAACAAAAGATTTAATTTTGCTATTTATTGATTTTATTTTATAAATATTTTATATTTATGTAAAAGTTTATATCGAATTTCACCAAAACCATCCTTAAAACTTAGTTAGGTACATGTATTTCAGAAAATGAGCTCGGTACCACCCTACATTTGACATGGTTGTTAATATTACTTTTATACTGATTTTTAAAAAACATTCCCGTCCTTAGTCACTATCGGAAGACACCCCGTCAGCAACCTTTGTTGTCATAGGTTAGATCTATTTGGAATCAAGCATAAAACCATGTTAAATTTGAATTAAAAATGCATTGCAAAATTGCATTTATATTAATTAACAAAAAAACTATTGTCGCGCTTTGTTGCCATCGGAAATTACCCTGTCACTATGAACTACCCTTGAAAGGGTCAAGTATTTTATTCCAAATATCTATTCCTGATATCACTTTAAATTTGTTTTGATATTTTAACATAACATCTATACTAATTTATATATAGATACTATTATTGCCCTTCGTTGCCATCAGAATCCACCCCGTCAACTACCCTTAAACAGGTAATATCTTATATCTCCCATATGAGGTTGAAAACCACAATATAACGAGCGTTCAAATAAAAACGTGGTCGAAGTTGGCTCTGACACATTGGACGTAGGGAGTAGCTTATAGCGACCAACTTAACCTCATTTCTCAACGAGCTGTATAGCAGCTGTCAGTTTCAATAACGTTAATGACTTTATTTTAAAGAATAATCGTGGTAACAATAACAAACAATTAAAGGAGCAGCGGAAAGTGTCCCCCTCCTTGTTATAACAATAAATTAAAGCAGCTGCTGAAAGTGTCCCCCTCCTTGTTCCAAGCACTTTTCACACCTGTTCCTCAAAGAATTAAAGACATTTTCTAAGATGCTCGGGGTATTGTTAATTTCACGAATCTTGTCTATAAGTCGAGCCTGCAGATGGTTTAAATCAGGAATAGGCAGTTCAAAAATAGTGTTTTTAAGGTAAGGCCACAAAAAGAAATCACACGGCGTAATATCACATGACCTCGGTGGAAATTCATGTTCAGCATTGAGACTTATTAGTCGATTTTGGAAAACTTCCCTCAACATATTGATCGTCTCGCCTGCCGTATGTGCCCTTGCGCCATCTTGTTGAAAGTAAAATTTTGTAATTTCGTTTTCTTCCAGCTGGTTAACAAAAGGAGCGATAATTTCTTCTCTATACCTTTGCGCAGTAAGAGTACCATTAAAAAAAATAGGTCCATAAATCCTCCTTCCATTGAGAGCACACCAAACTCCAATTTTTTGAGGGTGTAGAGGGCCCTCGACAAAAAAGTTATCTGGTTTTTCAGAAGACCACATTCTCAAATTCTGTGAGTTTACGTAACCACTTAAATGAAACCAGGCTTCATCAGAAAAAAAGGTGATATTATGAAGTTCACCGTAGTTGTTTAAAAACCATTCACAAAATACAGCCCGTCGCGGAAAATCAACTTCATGAAGTTCTTGCTGACAAGTTAAACGATAGGAGAACAAACCGAATCTGATACTCCCACTATTTGTGATAAAACACGTACAGAAGTTCTTGGCGCATTTTCCATTATTTGTTGGACATTTTCTTTTAATTCTTCAGTCCGCCTTTTAGGTCGGCCGCTTCCTTCTTTTCTTGTTACACTGCCCGTTTCACGAAAAACATTAACACGCTGAACTCACTTTGAAAAATTTTGTACTCAACAGCGCCGGGAAATTGATTTTGAAATTCTATGAAACATTCCTCAATAGAATACTTCCATATTCCATCAATCTTGCGTCCATTTCTAAAGTAGGACTCTATGATAAACACTTTTTGTTCATGAGAAAACACCATTTTAAACGCTTTTTAAAACGAAAATATTCAAATTGATAGCGGCGATATAACGCTTTGACAGATGACGTTTAAGTTCATTTGCTATACGCTACGCCCTACGTCCAAATTTTCAGAACCAACTTGACCACGTTTTTATTTGAACGCTCGTTATTTTAACTAAATTGTTGACCTTACATTTATATTGATTTAAAACTATTATTAATACCATTTTCTCCTATCGGAATCCACCCCATCAACTACCCTTTAATCTTTTGTGTATTATATTCCCCATATCAAGCTTAAAGCCATAATGGATTTTAAGTAAGTTGTTAACATTATTCCGATATTTTTAATTTATTTGTCGTTAAGTTGCTTTAACAAATGACATGTCACTACTGGAGTTGTAAATAACAATGATACGTCACTAGAAACTAGAAATTTCGTCTTTAATTTGTCACATTAAACATAAAAAATAAGGAAGACGAATACAATCCACTATTTAATTTCATCGCAATTAAATAAATCGTCAGCGGTTTGTAGAGAAGAGAAATAGATTTAAAAATGTCTATATTAGCCTGGTTTTTTATTGCTGGTTTTTGTTCGTCGTTATCCGTTGCCCTTGAAAATTACCAGGTGTCATAATATAAAGTTACTATTTTTTTATTTAGCCGCAGAAAGTTCAGCTATTAAACGTTTGATTTGGAATTGGTAGAGAAAAATAAAATTTATTAATTCATTGGCGATTTATTATGTACTTTTTGCCGCAACAGTCAACAATTATTATTATATGAGCATTTATGTAATTCAATCTATCTAACAATACCGATTATAGTCAATTAACTCGGAAACATCTAACTATCATCATCAAAGCTTTTTACTTAATAATACTGTCAACACTTTTATTGTAAACGCATTGCCGTTTATTTTTTTTATATTTACTTGAGTAAATCCGATACTCTTGGTCTTATTGTTAATAAAAAAAATTAAGAACTCGAAATAAATCGATATTTCATGCTAGGGGAAATTGATGGTCCAATATTTGTTAGGAATGTTAGGGAAAACACTAGAAAAATCCAACCAAACTACATTAGTTTGTTCTAAACCCAACCAAGCCCTTAGTTCCAAAATTCGTTGACCTGGTATTGGTTTCTTTAGGATGTCTGCTAGTTGTTAATGTTTTCATGTTCAAATTCATATTTGTTATATTTACGCGAATAAATCTAATAGTTCAAAACCTATCGTTTTTGTAGAAAATAATTGTGTAACAACGGCGCCCCATAATGATGCAAACCGACATTTTTTTCGCGTCAAAAGTCTTGACTTGATGACTCGTTTGTTGAGACTGTTCCATATCAACGCTTTAGTACGAAAACATGCTATTTCAGATTTCAGTTGGAAAACATGCTATCTCAAATTTCAGTTGGAAAATATATAGACGACAAAATTGTTTATTAAAAAAATAGAATTTGCAGTACTTAAACTGCAACACGTACATTACTCGACGTTTTTTGAGGTACCTAACAAATTATTAAAAAATAGTGTATACCTTAATATATAAAAATGTTTATTATTGCTAAAAATTATTCGATTTTTTTCATACACTGCTTTGATATCAAAATTAATAGCGCTACTCTTATCTGATTTATAGTCGCTACTCTTGGTACACATATTTTTCTTTTTGGGATGCACAATTTATTCTGAAAATAATTTTGTATGCCTAAAGAGACTTCAATTATATAGAAGAATTATATAGTGGACCAGGCTAGGCCCCAAACTCCGGGTCCGAATCGTTCTTACTGCACCTCAATAAAAATAGGGTAGCCGCATTTTTGCATAGACTTTGGAAATGAAATGCAGGTATGCGACACTTTTATTACCGGTACTTTATGATCTGCTGATGATAAACATGTGTGATGGGGAACCGCGGAAATGTGCACGTGCAAATCATATGCGCCCGTCGCATCGATATATGTATACATATCATTCAACTTTATACATTATATTTATATTCTGGTTATGATGTTAAGTCTATTAAAAAAATTAAGAGTAGTAATCAGGTAAGAGTGCGCTATTTATTTTTATATCAAAGCTTGTATGAAAAAAATCGTCGAGTAATGTACGTGTTGCAGCATACTGCATATTATTCTGTTTTTTTAATTAACAATTTTGTCGTTTATAACAGTAACTTAACAAAATTAATTGAAAAATGTTGAATAAAATTAAATTATACACAGTGTACCTGAACATAAACATTTCTTACTTTTTCTAAAATATATATTATACAAGGTGTCCGGTAAGTACCTCCTAATCTCTCGGGAGTGTATAGGGGAGGTCAAAATAAAACTAGTCCTTCCTGTGCCCCCTAACGGAGTTATGGGGGTCAAAGGGGTACCTAGAAATTAACGTTTAGGGTTATAACTTTGAAACCACCCTGTATATTTTAATAAAATTTTCGTACGTTGTATTACACATGGAGCTCTACGATTTGATGCTAAAATTAACTTTTTGCTATTATCAGGTGTCCAGAAACGGACTGGCCCTATCACAATTTTTCTCAAAATTTTGACAGAAGTAATTTTATCAAACTGAAAATATTATTATTAGATACTCTGAAGGTTTTTCTTTAAAAATGGTACTCTTTATTTATTTCGAAAAAATGAACGGTTTGCGAGATAAATCGGTTTTGAAAAAAATTGGTAACAAATACAACAACAATTAAAATTTATTTTTTTACAATAAAATCATTCCCGCTAGTGCCAGCCTACAGATTCACCATAAACATTTACTGGTGGTGAATTAAGGGAATGAATAATGCCGTTTCTTGTAAAATCAACATCTATGACCAAAATACATCTACAAATTATTATTGCTCTTGTCTCCATGGAGTTCTTTTCTATTGTTTTCGTTGTTAGACCCTGTTGATTTTAAAGTACTTGTCAAAGGCGCGTGACAGAATAAAAATTCAATTTTATTGTGGTATTCGTTTTAAGCCGTTAGAAATAACATTTAAAAATGGAAGAATATTCCTGTGCAGAATATGCTGATATGCACCTAATTTATGGGGAAGCATTATGCAACTCCGTGGAGGCAAGAAGACTTTATGAGGAAAGGTTTCCGGGTCGACATTTGCCGAGTCCAAAAACTTTTGAAAGAGTTGATCGTAGTTTAAGAGAAACAGGTAAAAAAAAATAGTGAAAAACGTTAGTGAAACTAATTTCTTCCGAATCCTTTATTTAGGAAGCTTTTTGCCACGCCGTGGTGGAGCAGGAGCCCCGAGGAGAGTACGAGACCCTCATGTAGAGGAACAAATATTGGAAGACGTTGCTAATAATCCTTCAAATAGCATAAGGAAGCTTGCGGCGCAAAACAATGTTACAAAATGGGCTGTACATGAAACTCTGAAAGAACAATTGCTTTACCCGTACCACATCCAAAAAGTACATGCTATGTCTCCAGATGATTATCCAAAAAGACTTCAATACGCCAATTGGTTTTTACAGCATCATATTCGGAATCATAATTTTGGTACATCTATTTTGTTCACCGATGAAGCAGGTTTTACAAGAGACGGCATAATTAATTCGCATAATCTACATGTCTGGGATGAAGAAAACCCTCACGCTTTAGTTCAAACTCGCTACCAACAAAGGTTTATGGTGAATGTGTGGGCTGGCATTATCGGGAATCATTTGATTGGTCCATTTATTCTGGAGCAAAGACTTAATGGTGCTCTTTATTTGCAATTTTTAGAGGAAAATCTAAATATTTTGTTAGAAGAAGTGCCCCTTCAAATAAGAACTGAAATGTGGTACATGCATGACGGTGCACCACCCCACTTTGATCGTTTAGTACGTCAACATCTGACGAATGTTTTTGGTGATCGATGGATAGGTCGAGGCGGACCTGTATTATGGCCACCTAGGTCGCCCGACCTAAACCCATTAGACTTTTTTCTGTGGGGTCATTTAAAAAATAACGTTTATTCAACACCCGTAAATAGTAGAGAGGAACTTCTGCTGAGGCTAACACAGAACTGTGACCATCTCCGCAATAATCACGGAATATTATTTCAAGTGCACCGGGAAAACATTCGTAGGATTAGAAAGTGCATTGAAGTACGGGGTGCTCATTTTGAACATCTACCGAAGTAACATTTAGGTACCTTTGTTCATTGTTGAATGTTCTTTGTTGCATGTCTTGTAAGTAAGTTATTTTTCAAATGTTATTTTTAATTGGTCACTACTTGCTCATAAAGTATAGCCAACCCGTTCAAAGATTTCTGGACTTGATAAAGTTAAAGAAATTAAATGCATGAAATAATATGTAAAAAAAATAAATTTTAATTGTTGTTGTATTTGTTACCAATTTTTTTCAAAACCGATTTATCTCGCAAACCGTTCATTTTTTCGAAATAAATAAAGAGTACCATTTTTAAAGAAAAACCTTCAGAGTATCTAATAATAATATTTTCAGTTTGATAAAATTACTTCTGTCAAAATTTTGAGAAAAATTGTGATAGGGCCAGTCCGTTTCTGGACACCTGATAATAGCAAAAAGTTGATTTTAGCATCAAATCGTAGAGCTCCATGTGTAATACAACGTACGAAAATTTTATTAAAATATACAGGGTGGTTTCAAAGTTATAACCCTAAACGTTAATTTCTAGGTACCCCTTTGACCCCCCATAACTCCGTTAGGGGGCACATTAGGAAAAAAAATTATAGGAAGGACTAGTTTTATTTTGACCTCCCCTATACACTCCCGAGAGATTAGGAGGTACTTACCGGACACCCTGTATAAGTTTATTACAAATGCACGGTTTCAATCATTCAGTGTGCCAACTTAAATTTGTAGTCGCACTGAGATAGCATGTTTTTACTTAAAGATCTCAGTTAGCATGCTTTCCAAACTTAATTTGAGATGGCATGTTTTCCAACCGAAATCTGAGATAGCATGTTTTCGTACTAAAGTGTCGATATCATTTTACAAAATTTACGATTTTTAATTTCATCTATATACGGGCTGTCCAGTGAATTTTGACGGGAAAAACAACATTAAGACATCGTTAAGAAAAAAATTCGCTGACTGATTTTTGAGGGAACCAGTATCTGAACCTACATCGTAATGCTCATGGTTTAGGATGGAATGTGTAGAGGGCCTACTCCATCCGCCACGCCCAAACGGAGCAGAGCCATCGCCGAGGCGACCAGCGCGGCGGACGACAGATGGTCGGCCGTCTCGCCACCGCCGGATGTCGTGGGTTCCTTCCGGGTCGAGGAGGCGCGCCTCCAGCCGTGGGAATGCCGGCCCGCGCCCGCTCTCCGCCGTGCCTTCATTCATAAGAGCGCGCTGCTGCTGTTGTCGCAACACCACGCCACTTTTACGATTTACCACGACGCTTTACTTTCCTCAAATTGCGCTTTGATTAAAACTGATGCTGATGACACCGTGCTAGTTCGCCTATACAGGGTGTCCCGTCTATACTTAAAAAAGTTCTTTATGGAAAAATAGTAGTAGTAGTAAATATTCATTATAACATTTTTTTTTTCATTTACGTTGCGCTTCCGAGATACTCGGTGTTGTTGTTTTACTTGTTACTTTGAGAAAGGTTTTTCTTAATTATCTTTAAATTGGGTAATGACAAAAATGTCCAGGCGCGGATAAAAAGGGGGCGAGGGGGTAATCTCTCCCCTCTCCGCCAAATGGTCCGAAAGAATATTGTTTTTAATACGAATAAAACAACAAATAGGCCGGTCAAAATCGACACAAAAAATCGCTAAATTCGCAAAACATGATATATCTCTGATTTTTTAATATGTTGTTTGGACCCATTAGAGCTATGTATACCCAAGTTTGCAACTCTCAAAAAGTTGTGGAAAAATTTTTGCACACCAAAAACCGCGAAATTTTTGGACTTGTTTTAGATTGTGTTCTATCTGTCCTAATCCATGCATTTTTCGTCGAAAGCTATTCTATACGGTTTTTAAGAGCATCAAAATTTTGACAAATTAAGTCCAACCGGATCTCTGTTCGGTAACCAATTGACCGGTTATCGAATTACGGCACTTTGAAAATAGGTCAGTTTTCCCAAAAATTGAAAATTTTAGTTTTAGACCTTCTCTGGACCGAAATTGCGTCGAAACCATTGATCCTACGAGTAGAATTTGTAGAATATAATTTGTAGGCAATTTCATTACCTTGAAATTAAGCGTAGAGCGGGGTCTGTAAGCCACTGTAGTTCTCTCAAAATCGCAAAAAACCCATATAAGGTAAAATCACATTTTTCCAGAAATGTTCCATAACCTTTCCAATCTTTTGTTTCTTGGTTTGGTAATGAAAAAGAATGCATGAAATCATTTAAAGAAACGGTGAAATGTATTTTAATATAAACATAAGTAATCAAAAGTACAGTAACTTAATCAATCAATCAATCAAATTAGACACATAGTCAAATTCGTCGCCTTGTTTTTGAAGGCCCTGGGCCGTTACTTTAAATATTTGTTTTAAGATACCGCTGATATTGATTCGTATTCAAATGACATTTAATGATAATTCAGAAAAACAATTTTCAAAGTAACATCTTCAACACCTTGTATCTCGCAAATGCAAGTATAAATGGGACACCCTGTATTTATGACGAGCCACCAAGTGCTAAGTGGTGCAAGACACAAAAGTTATACCAGATACATCTGTGTTGATCCTAGATCTGTGTTGGTTCTTTCAGTCAGCAGAAGCGATGAACTTTAAAAAATAAAGCAACCAGTCGCAACAAGTCTGTGTTGTGATGAGCTTGTTGCTCCGGTTGAGACATTCCGTTGCCCTCTCCTGTGGGATGCATTTTTTGACATTCATTAGTAATGCCAGATCATTTAAAAAAAAATGTCCATACGAATATATCTCCAAGAAAATATTGAAATTATTTGCTTTATTATATGTAGGTATATATTAGAACAGTTTCCCCATCTATCCATCCATCCATTTCACTTCGCATTTTTCTTCAATTCCTGGACAGACCGATGTCTGCTCAAATGGCGCAAATCCATCGTTCCCGCTTCCCTTACAATCCAATCGTTAGGAAACGCACACCCGACGTGTTCAGTTAGATAAAATAAATCGTCGTTTGATACGTGCCGCTAAGATTCCCGCCTTGAAGTCCGCAAGTAGATAAATTATCGGGCGAGGCTTTTAGGAGGCGGCTAAGAACAGGAGGCTGCCGCGGACACTGATTTATGGCGTCCATTTGCAAGAGTAAATTTTTACTTTGCCGGGTAATAATCGCCGCGGATCGGTATTTGTGGGGTTCGAAAAGTCGCATTAATTTCCCGGATTACGCTTTTTCCTCCGGTTTGATGGAGGTGTTCCGGTATTCAAGACAAATCCAGATGCTTTGCAACTTCAAACAAAATATACTGGGTGCATAAGCAAATTTTACTAGGTGATATAACTCCTCAAAATGAGAAAACAGTTTAATAAACATTAATTAATTATACTGACACGGATTTTGATTGGTCGTCTTTAAAGATGCACCCTCATACTTGTATCGGATTTAGCGACAATTTCTGCATTCTCCATTTTTGCCTACGGTGCTGGGAGGTTAATCACCTGATCGCCTTGAAAGTGGTTACCAGGTTGATGGGGCGTCTTCTCCTTCACGCCAACCTCAACGGACACTTGGGTTAGATCATGTCCATGTGTCGCTCTTCCTCTATTGATGACGACATTGCTTGGCCTTGGATGGAAGCTTTTTGAGTTTGAGTTTATGGAGGTGGCCTCTTTAGAGGGCTTACTATGAAAACTTTAAAAGCTTTAGTTTATGATCCTCCTCAGAGGTCTTATCCATAGAAGCTTTAGGAACTTGTATCCCTTAGAATCTTCACCTCAGGGTGGACAAAGCCTGGGTGGTACGTGTCACTTGAGCTATGCGAATGTTGAGCTCGTTTAATTTTTTGGGAGAAATTGAACTCAGTTTTGATTTTTTTTAAATTGTGTGGTTTATTACATTTTTTTTAATTAACAATAAATTGTAAGCAGATATTACTTGTATATAAGACAAAGCAACACATTTGGAGAGTACAACATGTACTAGCTAGGATCCGGCACTGGCTATTGAAGTGCATGGTCCCTGGGTTGACGTTCGATCACACACTACGCTAGCTCCGCACAGGGTCTTGTAGCGAAATCCGCGTCAGAATCGAAGAATTGGTATTTTGGAATAATATCCCTTTCTGGATTGTGGCCGTCACAAAAGACTTGTGAGCTTGTAAATATTTTTTTTTTTTTAGTAGTGTAACAAAAGCCGGGACGCGCAGTCATTTATTTATTAGTTCTCGGAAAGTAAGATATTTCAGTCATCATAAATTATCGGGGGGTTAATGGTTTTCAAGTAGTAGGTCGCCAAGACAGTCCTTCGGAGAAAATTATCAATATTTGTAACAAGTTCGCTTAGAGTCAGGGCCATATGGTAGTCATCTGGTGCGTCTGGGAGACGCCGCGTGGAACCCCATCTTTTAATAACGCGCGAAACCGCGAGAAAGACCGTAGAAATTCCACCTTAGAATTAAATTATGTTGTAAAATTGATAGTAATTCGAAAAGAGAGTATACCTAAGCAGCTGGGTTTTTTTGACGGATTTTTCCTAGCTATAAGAGTAGATTAAATGAGATCGACTAATCCGTCCCGTAAATTGCTACGCGGAGTCAGAGGGGAAGGCTAGGGTTACTAGTAAGTCATATAATTATTGTTATAAATGTAAATTCAGTCAATTAGATAAATGTACAAGCTTCCTGATATTCAGGTTCTCGCCAATAACATGAGAACCGAAACTTCTGGACCCAAGAAATGGGCGTGGTCAAAGCGAATTGTGGAATTCAGGAAGGATCCCGAAAAAGGCAGTCCGTTCTTAAGTTTCACATTGAGCAGACTAATTATTAACTTTAAAGTCTCGGGCTAATTAATAAATTTTGATAGTTTTTCTAAATTTTGTATAGAGCGCGCATTCCCTGAATCTCGGTACACTGTCGCGATTGAATCAATTAATTAATAATGTCGTTGAGCCGTTGTGTTTTTATTTTGTTTGTTTGTTTTGTTTATTGTTAATAAAACCCTTCCTGGAAGTTTTGTGTTTCCTTTATTTCTCCAACTTCAGTGCTACCCTGTATGGCCAGCCACTGGATTACATCCCACGTAAGCAATTAAAGGGTAAGTAAGGGTAAGTTAAAGTATAACGATAACTAAATAAACTCCCTTTCGATAATAAAGTAATAACTCTTTCGAGCATTAAATAGATAATTAATGAAAGTAGATAATTAAATAAATAACCCCTCAGGCTACAGTAGTGATAATCGTCATAACCATTAAAACGTGAACTACAATTAAGAGGTTAAAAATTAATTCACAAAAATTTGATACTTTTATTAAATAAGTGGGACATTTTGTAAATAGCCGACTTGACTAAAATATTAGCTCTCGGCGTTTTGCAGTAAAACGTACTGAAGTATCTTGACGGAATTATTCGTACATAAAAATTAAATTAACATACGAGTCAATCACCATCTATTTTATTATTAAATAATTCCATCCGCTATAGACAGAAAATCGAATGACTAACAGAGCAGCATGATCAAAACCCCTAGACGGATAGTAACCGTTGCACTTAAGGAATATATATTTTAGACATTTACGTTGAACAGAGTCTGACTGCTGAATGTAATTTTAATAAAGGGGAGAGAGAGGCTAACTCAATTTTACTCCTAATGAAAGTTATACATAGTAATTTTAAAGTCCATATTTGGAAGATAGTTCCAATTTCTAATAAAGTAATCAAGTTATCTGTAGGTAGAAGAAACCATTTCTTAAATATAATTATTATGTCAAATACCACTCCCAGATTCTTATAGTGAACACATCTTTCTGAGATAGTATTATTAAGAGAATAATTAAATATTATCGGATTGTGTTTTCTGTGAATTGACATTACTTTACATTTAGATGTGTATTTTGTAATAAATTACCATCTTCAAATTTATTAATTTTAAATTATCTGCTAAATGTGGGGCATTAATATTTTTGATAAATCATTAATGAAAGGAAGCAACAGCAGAGGTCCCAAATTGGTCCCTCGAGGTACTCTAGATGTTGAACTATACCTAAGTGTTCGATCGTATACCCCCATATTCCACGAATTGTTTTCGTTTCAATAAATAAGTACGACTCCATTAATTTTAATACAGAATCTCAAAAACCTAAATATTTTAATTTTGATAACAAACGATAATCATTAATGCTATCAAAAGCTTTCTTAAAATCAGATAAAGATTTTAGATAAACATGGATCAAGATGAAATTCCTGAATTTTTTTTTTATATGTATACATATATTCAAAACGTTTAAAGGTAAACAATTAGAAATTTGTACAGGTTTTTCACTTTTATCCTTTTGTCCCCACCTTCTTACTGTGATATATTTTCATGTATTTAAAACCAAAACAATTTTCAACATTTTTACAGAAAAAATATCTTATTATTTAATTTTTGATACTATTAAAAAGTAATGTATCGATTTTTTTTTAAGTTATGATATCACATAAGCGAAATGTTATACAATACAAGAGTACCTCTTTAATCTAGAATACTTAGAAAAGTACCAAAAAGTCGAAATATTATTTGACCCTCTCAAATGTGACGCCTCTAGTTAAAAGACCATTTTTACATCAAAAGGCTGTCCCTATAAGAGTTAACATATAACACAAGTTTGATCTTTCTATATACAGGGTGTTAAAAAAAGAGTGTAAAATATTTCAGGAGGTAACAGTATGAACCAAAATAAGCAGAAAAGTCTTAATAAACATGGGTCCGCAAAGTAACGGTTGCGGAGATATGGACCACTATTCGTTTTTCAAACATTTTATTTTATTAGGAATAAACCGACAAAGGAAGCTTTTAACAAACAAAAAACAAAGTTACAGAAGATGTTCTAATATAATCTGGACATCAGGCACGTTTTTCATTAAACATTTGGATGGGTATATTCGAACTCTAGGTCCTGTTGTTTTACCAAACCGATTAACAGGCGCTGCTTACCTCAACTTTCTGCAGAACACACTGTATGAGTTTTTGGAAGACATTCCTTTGAATCAGAGGCAACAAATGTGGTTCCAGCATGATGGTGCTCCAGCTCATTTTTCCATGGCCGTTAGAGAGCATTTACACCAAACTTTTCCACATAGATGGGTAGGAAGGGCCGGACCTGTTTTATGGCCTCCAAGATCGCCTGATCTGAACCCTCTAGATTTCTTTGTTTGGGGATATTTGAAGACATTAGTGTATGGTACTCCTGTAAATAGCCTGGAAGAGCTGCAGCTACGGATTAATCAAAAGTGTCAAGAAATCCAAACCAAGGAGGGTGTTTTCGAAAGAGTTCGAATATCGTTGAGACGAAGATGTCGTGCCTGCTTGGAAATGGACGGAGGGCACTTTGAACATCTTCTGTAACTTTGTTTTTTGTTTGTTAAAAGCTTCCTTTGTCGGTTTATTCCTAATAAAATAAAATGTTTGAAAAACGAATAGTGGTCCATATCTCCGCAACCGTTACTTTGCGGAC